>NC_058053.1:29417387-29542387 GCF_020085105.1 Siniperca chuatsi
TGTAGTGTTTTCTGTATGAAGTGTTTTCTATATGAAGTGTTTTCTATATGTATTGTTTTCTATATGAAGTGTTTTCTTTATTAAATGTTTTCTATATGAAGCGTTTTCTATATGAAGTGTTTTCTGTATGAAGTGTTTTCTATATGAAGCGTTTTCTATATTAAGTGTTTTATATATTGTTTTCTGTATAAAGTGTTTTCTATATGTATTGTTTTCTATATGAAGTATTTTCTATATGTATTGTTTTCTATATGAAGTGTTTTCTGTATTAAATGTTTTCTATATGAAGAGTTTTCTATATTAAGTGTTTTTTATATGTAGTATTATGTATATTAATTGTTTTCTATATGAAGTGTTTTCTGTATATATAGTTTTGTATTTGAAGCGTTTTCTATTTGAAGTGTTTTCTATATTGTTTTCTGTATGATTTGTTTTCTATTTAAAATGTTTTCTTTATGAAGTGTTTTCTACATGTAGTGTTATGTATATTAATTGTTTTCTGTATGAAGCGTTTTCTATATGAAGTGTTTTCTATATGAAGCGTTTTCTGTGTTGTCTATATGAAGTGTTTTGTATATGAAGTGTTTTCTGTATTAAATGTTTTCTATATGAAGTGTTTCTATATGACGTGTTTTTTATAAGAAGTGTTGTCTGTATTAAGTGTTTTCTGAAGAAGTGTTTTCTATATGAAGTGTTTTTTGTATGAAGTGTTTTCTATATGAAGCGTTTTCTATATGAGGTGTTGTCTATATTAAGTGTTGTCTGTATTAAGAGTTTTCTATATGAAGTGTTTTATATGTTTAGTGTTTTATATCTGAAGTATTTTCTTAATTGTTTTCTGTATGAAGTGTTTTCTACATGAAGTGTTTTCTGTATGACGTGTTTTCTGTACGAAGTGTTTTTTATATGAAGCGTTTTCTATGTGTTTTCTATATGAAGTGTTTTGTATCTTAAGTCTTTTCTGTATTAAATGTTTTCTATATGAAGCGTTTTCTATATGAAGTGTTTTCTGTATGACGTGTTTTCTGTACGAAGTGTTTTTTATAAGAAATGTCGTCTGTATTAAGCGTTTTCTATATTAAGTGTTTTGTATATAAAGTATTTTCTATAGAAAATGTTTACTATATTAAGTGTTTTCTATATGTAGTGTTATGTATATTAAGTGTTTTCTGTATGAAGTTTTTTGTATATGAAGCATTTTCTATATTAAGTGTTTTCTATATTTTTTTCTGTATGAAGTGTTTTCTGTATGAAGTGTTTTCTATATGAAGCGTTTTGTATATTAAGTGTTTTATATATTGTTTTCTGTATGAAGCGTTTTCTATATGAAGTGTTTTCTATATGAACTGTTTTCTGTATGAAGTGTTTTCTATATGACGTGTTTTCTATATGTATTGTTTTCTATATGACGTGTTTTCTGTATGAAGCTTTTTCTATATGAGACTTTTTTGTATATATCTTGTCTATTTGAAGTGTTTTGTATATTAAGTGTTTTCTATATGAAGTGTTTTCTGTATGAATCGTTTTCTATATCAAGTGTTTTCTATATTGTTTTCTGTATGAAGTGTTTTCTGTATTAAATGTTTTCTATATGAAGCGTTTTGTATGTGAAATGTTTTGTATATGATGTGTTTTCTATATGAAGCGTTTTCTATATGAAATGTTTTCTCTATGACGTGTTTTCTGTATGAAGTGTTTACTGTATGAAGTGTTTTCTGTACGAAGCGTTTGTTTACGACTTGTTTTCTATATGAAGTGTTTTTTGTATGAAGTGTTTTCTATATGAAGCGTTTTCTATCTGAGGTGTTGTCTATATTAAGTGTTTTGTATATTAAGTGTTTTCTGTATTAATTTTTTACATGTAGCGTTTTCTATATGACGTGTTTTTTATAAGAAGTGTTGTCTGTATTAAGTGTTTTCTATATGAAGTGTTTTATATGTGAAGTGTTTTATATGTGAAGTGTTTTCTACATTGTTTTCTACATGAAGTGTTTTCTGTATGAAGTGTTTTCTTTATGACGTGTTTTCTGTACGAAGTGCTTTTTATAAGAAGTGTCGCCTGTATTAAACGTTTTCTATATTAAGTGTTTTGTATATCAAGTGTTTTCTATATAAAATGTTTACTATATTAAGTGTTTTCTATATCACGTGTTTTATGTATGAAACGTTTTCTATATGAGGTGTTTTCTATATGTGTTGTTTTCTATATGAAGATTTTTCTATATTAAGCATTTTCTATATGACGTGTTTTCTGTATGTATTGTTTTCTATATGAAGTGTTTTCTATATGTATTGTTTTCTACATGAAGTGTTTTCTGTATTAAGTGTTTTCTATATGACGTGTTTTCTGTATGTATTGTTTTCTATATGAAGTGTTTTCTATATGAAGTGTTTTCTGTATGAAGCGTTTTCTATATGAAGTGTTTCTATATGAAGTGTTTCTATATGAAGTGTTTTCTGAAGAAGTGTTTTCTATATGATGTGTTTTCTATATGAAGTGTTTTTTGTATGAAGTGTTTTCTATATGAAGCGTTTTCTATATGAGGTGTTTTCTGTATGAATCGTTTTCTATATGAAGTGTTTCTATATGAAGTGTTTTCTGAAGAAGTGTTTTCTATATGATGTGTTTTCTATATGAAGTGTTTTTTGTATGAAGTGTTTTCTATATGAAGCGTTTTCTATATGAGGTGTTTTCTGTATGAATCGTTTTCTATATCAAGTGTTTTCTATATTGTTTTCTGTATGAAGTGTTTTCTGTATTAAATGTTTTCTATATGAAGCGTTTTGTATGTGAAATGTTTTGTATATGATGTGTTTTCTATATGAAGCGTTTTCTATATGAAATGTTTTCTCTATGACGTGTTTTCTGTATGAAGTGTTTACTGTATGAAGTGTTTTCTGTACGAAGCGTTTGTTTACGACTTGTTTTCTATATGAAGTGTTTTTTGTATGAAGTGTTTTCTATATGAAGCGTTTTCTATCTGAGATGTTGTCTATATTAAGTGTTTTGTATATTAAGTGTTTTCTGTATTAATTTTTTACATGTAGCGTTTTCTATATGACGTGTTTTTATAAGAAGTGTTGTCTGTATTAAGTGTTTTCTATATGAAGTGTTTTATATGTGAAGTGTTTTATATGTGAAGTGTTTTCTACATTGTTTTCTACATGAAGTGTTTTCTGTATGAAGTGTTTTCTTTATGACGTGTTTTCTGTACGAAGTGCTTTTTATAAGAAGTGTCGCCTGTATTAAACGTTTTCTATATTAAGTGTTTTGTATATCAAGTGTTTTCTATATAAAATGTTTACTATATTAAGTGTTTTCTATATCACGTGTTTTATGTATGAAACGTTTTCTATATGAGGCGTTTTCTATATGTGTTGTTTTCTATATGAAGATTTTTCTATATTAAGCATTTTCTATATGACGTGTTTTCTATATGTATTGTTTTCTATATGAAGTGTTTTCTATATGTATTGTTTTCTATATGAAGTGTTTTCTGTATTAAGTGTTTTCTATATGACGTGTTTTCTGTATGAAGCTTTTTCTATATGAGGCTTTTTTGTATATGTGTTGTCTATTTGAAGTGTTTTGTATATTAAGTGTTTTCTATATGAAGTGTTTTCTATATGAATCGTTTTCTATAAAAATTGTTTTCTATATTGTTTTTTGTATGAAGTGTTTTCTCTATGAAGCGTTTTCTATATGTAGTGTTTTCTGTATTAAGTGTTTTCTATATGAAGTGTTTTCTATATGTATTGTTTTCTATATGAAGTGTTTTCTGTATTAAATGTTTTCTATATGAAGCGTTTTCTGTATGAAGTGTTTTCTGTATGAAGTGTTTTCTATATGAAGCGTTTTCTATATTAAGTGTTTTATATATTGTTTTCTGTATAAAGTGTTTTCTATGTGTATTGTTTTCTATATGAAGTGTTTTCTACATGTATTGTTTTCTATATGAAGTGTTTTCTGTATTAAATGTTTTCTATATGAAGAGTTTTCTATATTAAGTGTTTTTTATATGTAGTATTATGTATATTAATTGTTTTCTATATGAAGTGTTTTCTTTATATATAGTTTTGTATTTGAAGCGTTTTCTATATGAAGTGTTTTCTATATTGTTTTCTGTATGATTTGTTTTCTATTTAAAATGTTTTCTTTATGAAGTGTTTTCTACATGTAGTGTTATGTATATTAATTGTTTTCTGTATGAAGCGTTTTCTGTGTTGTCTATATGAAGTGTTTTGTATATGAAGTGTTTTCTGTATTAAATGTTTTCTATATGAAGTGTTTCTATATGAAGTGTTTTCTGTATGAAGTGTTTTCTATTTGACGTGTTTTCTATATGAAGTGTTTTCTATATGAAGCGTTTTCTATATGTGTTGTCTATATGAAGTGTTTTGTATATGAAGTGTTTTCTGTATTAAATGTTTTCTATATGAAGCGTTTTGTATCTGAAGTGTTTTGTATATGAAGTGTTTTCTATATAAAGTGTTTTCTATATGACGTGTTTTCTATATCAAGTGTTTTCTTAATGAAGCGTTTACTATATGAAATGTTTTCTATATGACGTGTTTTCTGTATGAAGTGTTTATTGTATGAAGTGTTGTTTATATGAGGCGTTTTCTATATGAAGCGTTTTCTGTGTTGTCTATATGAAGTGTTTTGTATATGAAGTGTTTTCTGTATTAAATGTTTTCTATATGAAGTGTTTCTATATGAAGTGTTTTCTGTATGAAATGTTTTCTACATGACGTGTTTTTTGTATGAAGTGTTTTCTATATGAAGCGTTTGTTTACAACTGGTTTTCTATATGAAGTGTTTTTGTATGATGTGTTTTCTATATGAAGCGTTTTCTACATGAAATGTTTTCTCTATGACGTCTTTTCTGTATGAAGTGTTTACTGTATGAAGAGTTTTCTATACGAAGCGTTTGTTTACGACTTGTTTTCTATATGAAGTGTTTTTTGTATGAAGTGTTTTCTATATGAAGCGTTTTCTATCTGAGGTGTTGTCTATATTAAGTGTTTTGTATATTAAGTGTTTTCTGTATTAATTTTTTACATGTAGTGTTTTCTATATGACGTGTTTTTTATAAGAAGTGTTGTCTGTATTAAGTGTTTTCTATATGAAGTGTTTTCTATATGAAGTGTTTTATATGTGAAGTGTTTTATATGTGAAGTGTTTTCTACATTGTTTTCTACATGAAGTGTTTTCTGTATGAAGTGTTTTCTTTATGACGTGTTTTCTGTACGAAGTGCTTTTTATAAGAAGTGTCGCCTTTATTAAGCGTTTTCTATATTAAGTGTTTTGTATATCAAGTGTTTTCTATATAAAATGTTTACTATATTAAGTATTTTCTATATGTAGTGTTATGTATATTAATTGTTTTCTATATCACGTGTTTTATGTATGAAGCGTTTTCTATATGAGGCGTTTTCTATTTGTGTTGTTTTCTATATGAAGTGTTTTCTATATGTATTGTTTTCTATATGAAGTGTTTTCTATATGTATTGTTTTCTATATGAAGTGTTTTCTGTATTAAGTGTTTTCTATATGACGTGTTTTCTGTATGTATTGTTTTCTATATGAAGTGTTTTCTATATGTATTGTTTTCTATATGAAGTGTTTTCTATATGTATTGTTTTCTATATGAAGTGTTTTCTGTATTAAGTGTTTTCTATATGACGTGTTTTCTGTATGTATTGTTTTCTATATGAAGTGTTTTCTATATGAAGTGTTTTCTGTATTAAGTGTTTTCTATATGACGTGTTTTCTATATGAAGTGTTTTCTGTATTAAGTGTTTTCTATATGACGTGTTTTCTGTATGAAGCTTTTTCTATATGAGGCTTTTTTGTATATGTGTTGTCTATTTGAAGTGTTTTGTATATTAAGTGTTTTCTATATGAAGTGTTTTCTATATGAATCGTTTTCTATATAAAGTGTTTTCTATATTGTTTTCTGTATGAAGTGTTTTCTGTATGAAGTGTTTTCTATATGAAGTGTCTTCTATATTAAGCGTTTCCTATATTGTTTTCTGTATGAAGCGTTTTTTACATGAAGCGTTTTCTATGTGTTGTCTATATGAAGTGTTTTGTATCTTAAGTGTTTTCTGTATTAAATGTTTTCTATATGAAGTGTTTTCTATATGAAGTGTTTTCTGTATGAAGTGTTTTCTATATGAGGCGTTTTCTATATGACATGTTTTCTATATGAAGTGTTTTCTATATGACGTGTTTTCTATATGACGTGTTTTCTGTATTAAATGTTTTCTGTATGAAGTGTTTTCTGTATGAAGTGTTTTCTACTTGAAGTGTTTTCTGTATGAAGTTTTTTTTGTATGAAGTGTTTTTGCATGAAGTGTTTTCTGTATAAAGTGTTTTCTATATGAATTGTTTTTTGTACGAAGTGTTTTCTATAAGGAGTGTTTTCTACATGAAGTGTTTTCTGTATGAAGTGTTTTTTGTATGAAGTGTTTTCTGTATGAAGTGTTTTCTATATGAAGTGTTTTCTATATGACGTGTTTTCTATAAGAAGTGTTCTCTGTATAAAGTGTTTTCTATATGAATTGTTTTTTGTACGAAGTGTTTTCTATAAGGAGTGTTTTCTACATGAAGTGTTTTTTCTACAAAGTGTTTTCTATAAGGAGTGTTTTCTACATGAAGTGTTTTCTGTATGAAGTGTTTTTTGTATGAAGTGTTTTCTGTATGAAGTGTTTTCTATATGAAGCCTTTTTACTATATGAAGTGTTTTTTATAATGTTAGGAAGCAGGTGCTGTCACATCGTTACAGTGAGATGAAATCACTGGTTCAGGGTTTGATCTTTGTTTGTTGACATGTTGTTGATTCTTACGAATGTAGAAACATCAGGTCACACTGAAACTCCTTATTTCAAGAACAGGATTTTGTTGTTTTTCCTCAGTGTCACATGACCTACAGAGATGGAAAATGAAGCTCCTGTATCTGAGCAGAAAGTCCCAGTCTCTCTTCTTGCCTCGTGGCCCACTTACAAAATCACATGACTCCGTCTCCATGGTTACAGAGGACACCAAGCAGCCAGGGAAAACATGTCTAATTACCCAGATAGCAAAATATGATTGAATCAACAGTGAAGTATTGAATTTCACTCTCATCTAACCCGCTCGTTATCTTTAATGTTGAATATACATCAGATTCTCACAGATTGACATATTGGAACAATGTTACACTAATTAGAAACCAGACCTTTTCATGACATTTTCTTTATTTATACAACATTTTTACATGATTTTCTTCTCAATATGTAAATGAAGTTGTAAAAAAAAAGAGAAACTATCAACATTTCACAGATAATCAAATAAAGAACTGATTTTAAGACGAGTACAGAAAAATCTTGATTTAAAAACTGATAGTAAACTCAGCAAATTGTATCTCTTATACACATTCTTCATTTCCAAGTGTTTTTTTTTTTTACATTTTAAAAACCTTAAGGCCACAACAGTTTAATCAGTATTCACAACAAGTAATCAATCTGTTCAGTGTTTTGATGTCCGATGTCCACTCTGTCAAGCAAAAAGAGAAACCATGAAACCATTTCATTTGTTTTAGAGACAGGTTGTTTGTTGTCCTGAGAAAATGAGACTTTCAGGACTCAATAACAGATGAAAACCAGAGAAATAGTTTCTGATTGTTGGATTTTATAATCATATGGAAACTCATTTGACCTCAGTGTATAGATGAATCATAGATGCACTATTAAATTCAGTTCATCAGTGTTTCATACTGAGCATTATGAGCTTTAAATAATACAAACTTTATTTAAAGCTCATAATGCTCAGTATACAGTGGCAGAGATATTAATTCAATGAATGGCTATGGGATTGTTTTTAAAACTTAATAACTCAAAGTATGACAGTCATCAGTAAGTAAACTCAATAGAATTATGAATTATTTGACACATCCATTTTCTTTGTATTAAAACTTTAAGAGGATATACAAATCAAAAGTGTCTTTAAAAATCATGTTTTTTAGGAATTGTTCATTAAATATGCAGATTAATGTAAATTTAATGAAAACACTGAAAAATGCATAGAATTCTTCGTGTATTGATACATGAATCTCCACCTTTCAAGTGAATGTGTGTGACTGCATGTGCATTGATGCTGATCAGCATGATATTTGGATGACTATAATCATGGAAAAATAAATTGGCCTTAATTTATAGAGTTAGGAGCAAAAAGGCATGAAAGAATAAGAAGTATGCAACACCAGTGTGATTGCTGCTCAGCTATCACACTCGTGTTGTATATGTTGTACTTCTTAATATTATTTTCTGAGACAGAGAGAGACAGACAGAGAGAGAGACAGACAGAGAAAGAGAGAGAGAGACAGACAGAGAGAGAGACAGACAGAGAGAGAGACAGACAGAGAAAGAGAGAGAGAGACAGACAGAGAGAGAGACAGACAGAGAAAGAGAGAGAGAGACAGACAGAGAGAGAGACAGACAGAGAAAGAGAGAGAGAGAGACAGAGAGACAGAGAGATTTTGATTTTTAAAAAACACTTTTATTACAATTTATTTCCTACTTATAAAACATTAAAAAAAAATTACAAAAATTGAGCAAAAAAAATCTCATTATCTACAACAGAGCACAATACCCCTTCATAACACCAAATATCCTCAAACATTGCAATACATGAAATAGGTTTATAAAACCTAAAATCAATCAACAAACTTGACTTTACCATGGCACTAAAAATGGACACAAGATTAAATTCCTGATTTTGTTCAATTTTATCTTTCCTACTCATGTATATTGCCAATTTACTTTTACCCAAAACAAAATTTAACAACTGACACTCTCTCTGTCGACTCCTTGTATATTTAACTCCAAAGATAAATATATGCATCGAAAATTCTTCATCAAATGACAAATTTTGTAAAATCTCAAATAAGGGTTTAAGTCTACAGCAGTGCATAAAAGCATGAAACACGGTCTCTCTCTGAGAGCAAAAACGACATTTATCACTAACATCGGGATTCACCACAGACATAAAGGCATTTATAGCAATAATACAATGTAAAATTCTCCACTGCAAATCCCCAATTTTTTAAATTAATGGTGGCTTGTATAACGTTCTCCAAATTGGCTTAAAGATTTCATCCAAACCTAAAACAGTTCGCCAAGGTGTATCACTTTTTCCATCTAGTGCTTTTTTATTAAAATGTTTAACACATGACTTATGCAATTTCTTTCCATTAATTTCTTCAAAAACCATGTTCATTAATTTTTCTGAACCCAGAAAAATTTCACTAGACTCTTTTAGATTCGGTGAAACCAGTAACTTTGGGAAGAGTTCTTTGTCATTATAAGTAATTTCTCCCATACAATATTTCCTGAGTAATTCAGTCTCTTCTGCTGTAAGGAGAGTCTTTAACTTTTGTAGCAATTTTTCCATCACTTGAGTAGAGTACACATCACTAGAGTACAGAGTACTTGAGTGGTGTAATGCCACCACCTCCACCTCCATAAGATCTGGTGCAGCCAAACTTATTAGTTGATGAAGATTTACCACTTTAGCCTTTATAAAGGCTTCAGTCAGTGAAACTGATGCTCCAGTTATGTCCAGTCTTGCACCATAAACCAGTGGCTCTTCCAGAAGCCAATACAAGGATGTAAGATTGTTTGTCCTTTGGAGTTTAAAAAGACTCCAAAAAACTGGAAGATTCACCAAGTTCAGAGTTTTTGGATCCAATAAAAATAAGGATTTATCCATGTTTAGACCTGCAATAGTTTTGAAAATAGCACTTGCCACTGGTCTCCAACTTACAGACTCTGGACCTGTCAGGAAACGTTGTATAAATTGTACTCGAAAAGTTGCCGTCCTGCTTTGCAAATGCACAAGTCCTTGTCCACCCTCTTCTTTTGGTAAGTACAAGATGTTATGGACCACCCAGTGCATTTTATCCCAAAAGAAGTCTATCAACATCGATTGGATCTTAGCAAGAAAGAGTGGTGTTGGGTCAATACAAGTCAGCCGATGCCAAAAAGATGAAGCAACAAGGTTATTAATAATAAGGATTTGACCCCTATAAGACAATGTTTGCTTAATCCACATCCATTTATCTAAACGGCCCATTATTTTCTCAACCATCCCTTCCCAATTTTTTTACTGAAAAGACTCATCTCCCAAATAAACTCACAAATACTTTAAACCATCTCTTTTCCATATTAGTCCATCTGGGAGTTTGGGGGTTGATTATGCCCACTCTCCCACCAAAACAGCTTCAGTTTTTACCCAGTTAACAGCTGATATCATTTGAAAATCTTCCAAAGTTTTCATTAAAATACTCACATCATTTTGTTCTTTTACAAATACAATTACATCATCGGCATAGGCTGATAGAACAAAAGTACTTTCACAACTTGTCAATGAAAGGCCTTTTAAGACCGATCTTAATTTGTGCAAAAGTGGTTCTATTGCCAAGGTGTAGAGCATACCTGATAAAGAACAACCTTGCCTTACTCCACACTGAACTTTAAAAGAAAAACACAAGCCACCATTAAATTTCAACATACTCTCAATGTCATTATATAATAATCGAATATAGCCTTTAAAAACTGAACTAAAACCAAAGGCATCTAAAGTCTTCCATAAATAATCATGCTCTACGCGGTCAAACGCCTTTTCTTGATCAAGGGAAATCAAGCCAAAATTTACACCAAAAATTTTTGAAAAATCTATCAAATCTCGAATTAAAAAAATGTTGTCAAATATAGATCTACCAGGCACACAGTAGGACTGGTCAGGATTAATTAAATCATCTAAAACTTTCCCTAATCTAATTGCCAACACTTTGGACAGGATTTTATAATCAGAGCAGAGTAATGACACCGGTCTCCAGTTCTTAATCTCACTCAAATCTCCTTTCTTCGGGAGGAGAGTGAGAACTGCTCTCCGACTACTCATTGGTAAAAAAAACACTAACTAAACTATTGCTAAGAACCTCAAGCAAATCCTCTCCTAAAATGCCCCAGTATGCTTTATAAAACTCAAAAGGAATCCCATCTATCCCTGGAACTTTCCCGTTCTCCATACTCTGGAGAGCTTCATATAATTCTTTTAAAGTAATAACTTTACTAAGATTAGCATTGGCACTTTCGGAAATTTTTGGCAGATTTTCAAAAAAAGTATGATTAAAATCTTGATCTGCCTTATGATCAGAACTGTAAAGATTTTTATAATGTTACTGCTCTTTTTCTCATTTCAACTGGGTCTGATAACAGAACCCCAGTTTCTGAACGTAAATTTTGTATATACCGTCTTTGACCATTTTTTTTTTCCAATCCGAAAAAAAACTTTGAAGGAACATCCATCTACTCCACATTCTGGAAACGTGATCTGACCAATGCCCCTTGTGCCTTTCTTTTATATAAATCAGATAATGCCAATATTTTCATAAAAAAAGAATTTAAATGGTCTTGATTCCCTGTTTCTTG
Source organism: Siniperca chuatsi (assembly GCF_020085105.1). NCBI lineage: Eukaryota > Metazoa > Chordata > Actinopteri > Centrarchiformes > Sinipercidae > Siniperca > Siniperca chuatsi. The sequence goes on from NC_058053.1 coordinate 29,428,866, forward strand.
AATCAAGACTTGAGCTTCTAAGATCTCATTTTCTAACTTCTTTATAGACCGAGTTAAATTTTTTGTGACATTTAGAGTATATTGTTGACATAATAGCTTAATATTTACTTTCCCAATGTCCCACCATTCTTGTAAAGAAGTAAATTGATCTTTTTGTCCTCTAAAAGACTCCCAATAACAATTTAAAACATCCTTAAATTTTAAATCTGATAACAAAGTCACACTGAAATGCCAATAAGGACTTTTTAACTTAACAGAACTTACAATCATTTTACACACAACCAAACTATGGTCAGAAAAACCTACTGGAACAATCGAGCCACTTATAAAGAAACTAAGATGATGTTTGAAAACATAAAATCTATCTAAACGTGCCATTGACAACAAATTTTCACGAGCATGTGTCCATGTATATTGTCTAACATACTGATTAAAATTTCTCCATACATCACATAGCTCATTCACTTCTATCATTTGTATCAATTTCCGGCGTGAAGCCATATGTGGCTCTACATGATTCCTATCAATGTTTCTTTCAACACAATTAAAATCTCCTCCTAAAAACAAAAATTCACCATTGTCACACTTTTCTATTACTGTATTCACTTTATCTAAAAAACACATTCTTTCTGTCTGCGAAGTTGGTGCATATATACAAACAAAAACAAAATCATGATCTTCAAATTGAGCTTTTACCTTTAAACATCTACCTTTAACAACCTCTTCTATTACAAAAGATGAGGGAGTGAAATTTTTACTAAACAAAACTGCAACTCCTCCACTGAGTGAAGTATCGTGACTCAGAAAAAGGAGACCATCCCACTCCTTAGCCCATTCAGTAGCAATTCTTCCATCACTATGTGTCTCCTGTAAAAACAGGACATCAACTTTATACTGTTTTATTACTTCATAAATCTGTGCTCTCTTTCTACAGTCTCGAGCCCCATTTACATTTAAAGATGCAATGCAAATGTCACTCATCATCAAAAATAAAAAAAGAGACTACACTACAGAGAGCACAACATCCAAAAAGGGCATAAAACCTTAACCATTTCATCATTATTACTCAATTGGAGTTGAATTTTTGTTGCAATTTTCTTTAAGCGATAAACTTCTTTGTCTGTAAATCTTCCTTCACTCATTGAACACTTAATATTTTCCAGAAGTCTTCTGAGATCTGGAAAATATTCATCAATTTGCACTCCTCTCATATTTTTGGTTACTTTCAAAAACTTTTTTATCTCTTCCACTCCATAGTCATGACCAACTGGATTGAGAGCACACTGAAACTCTTCACAATCAATGCTGTTGCTTTCATCAACTTCACAGGTTAGCATATCAGGTTTTTTGATATTTAATTCATCACTTTTAACACTTTTTCTAGTCAAGTCAGATTCAACATTTTTGTCTACTGACACAACTGCTTCTTCAGTGCTGGAACTCAGCGCATTAGAAGTACTAGCAGCTTCTCCGTCTTCAGTTTGCCCAGTGTTATCTTTGGCACCATCATTCTGCGCTCTTTGACGAGCGATGTTTTCCGGGCATGCACGTACCAAGTCACCAGACTTTCCACAGCCGAAACACCTCGTTGTGTCTGTAGTAACAAAAACAGTGTAATCAAAATCATCCACTATAAATTTAAAGTTTAAGTCAAGATCAGTTCTGTTTCCGTTCAGTATCATATACGTAAATCGCCTAAATGACACTACATGTTTTACCAACTCCGATTTATCAATTTTCCACAGCGTGACAATTCCTTAATCAGCATCTCGTCTTTAATGAAAGGGGGTACATTTGAAATAGTAACCTTTTTGGCGGGGGTAGAAAGAGGTAGTACTGGGGTAAATAAACCACGTATGTTAATTCCCTTCCCAACCACTTCATTCGCTTTCTCTACTGTACTCAGGAACAGCACAACTGAGTTGTTCATTCTGGACGCCGCTAACACGCATTCATGACCCACCACCTCACCAACCGCCAAACTACACTCCTCCACACTCCCCGCAGCCACCACCTTCACTCCGTGGCGCCGCGTGAGTGAATCTAGAGCATCAGCTCCCTGAGTCGCCATGACTCCAGTACAAGGACTGGTTTCAGCGCTCAGAACAAACAGGCTTCTCTGTTAATTTCACAACAAAATAAACCTTTAACCCAAAAACAACAACAACAAAAAAAAGCAAGAAAAAAATAATTTTTTAACGCCACGGCGGGCACAAAAAGACCACACACTCACCACACCACTCACTCCACTAATGCCTGCACATGCACACAAAGAGAGAGAGACAGACAGACAGACAGACAGACAGAGAGACAGAGACACGACAGAGAGACGCATGTTTGTCTGGTCCAAACATGTTTAGTTCTTAAACAATGGTGGAAGAAGTACTCAAATATTTTAGTAGTAATACTACTGTCTACAAATACTCTGTTACAAGTAAAAGTCCTGCATTTAAATTTTCACTTAACTACATTTCCTTGAGTTCTGCACTGCAGCTCGTCCTGAGGTGCTCGCGCTTCACCTGAGATAACTTCGGTTAGGATTTGGCGCCATTTAAAGAAATAAAGTGCAACTTTCTGCTTCTACTGCACCACATCTCCGAGGGAAATGTTATTACAGTTACTGAATAACTTTGTTACTTTGCAGATTCAGATTATTGATACAAAATATAATCTGATAAATAACTAATAGATGATGAAGTTTTAATAAAGATAAAGATACAACTTTATTGATCCTCATGGGGAAATTCACAAACTACCCGGCAGAACATAAAGTCTTTAAAACGAGCTCCAGCTTCAGCAGCTGCAGCATTAAAGTGATGAACACATGAATGCATCAGTAATATAATACCTATTATTCTGCATAACGAGTACTTTTACTTTCGGTACTTATATTTTGACGCTAATACTTTTCTACTTTTACTTAAGTAAAGTTTCGAATGCAGGACTTTTACTTGTGACAGAGTATTTCTACACTGGTTTTACTACTTTGACTGCAGAAAGGATCTGAATACTTCGTCCACCTCTGACTCAAACTACAAAAGTATTAGCATCAAAATATACTTAAAGTACCAAAAGTAAAAGTACTCATGCAGAATAATTATATTATTGTTTTATAATAATTGATGCATTAATGTGTTCATCACTTTAATGTTGCAGCTGGAATAAATCGGAGTGTATCAAGGATATTGATAACTTGACGTCTACTAATTTTTTACAGTTAAACAGTGACGAGACGGAAATCCTGGTCATCGAGTCGAAGGCTAACAAACAGGAAATCACTTTTAAATGGTCACAGCTGTCTCTGGAAAGAGTCACACAGGTCAGAAACCTTGGCGTCATCCTGGACAGCACAGGTTCCCACACAGTGACAGACTCTCAGAGGGACAAGAATCAGACTCAGAGAGTCTGACAGTAGCTGCTGGTTAACTCCGACTACCAGCGCTACGTCTCTGTCCACGCTACACTGAGCGCTGGTCAGCCAGTCTCCCCCCGTCTCCCCTCACCCTCCACCTCATACAGTACATCCTACAGGTGTTTACTCCCCCGCTGGATGGGAGGGTCCTCTCAGAATTTGAGGGTGTACTTCGTCTTTAAACCAGACTGAGAGTCTGCAGCCATGCTAGCAGCTCTACGAGGGTCCACTTAGACACAGCGATTGTGTTGAGCTAAATGCTAATATCAGCATGCTAACACCCTCACAATGACAATGCTAACAGCCTAACATTATCAGGTATAATGTTTTCCATGTTCTCAATCTTAGTTTAGCGTGTTAGCATGCTAACATTTGCTAATTAGCAGTAAACACAGAGCGCAGCTGAGGCTGATGGGAGCGTCAGCAGCTCTGCAGGTGTTTGGTCAGAAACCAAAGTGTCGGACACGTTAACGTGTCGACCTGATGGTGGCGCTAGATGGAAAGTCAGAGGATCAGCAGAGTTATTACAGTTCATCCTGAGGGGAGCATGAACGATGAAGCACGTTTCATCACAGTCCGTCCAGCAGCTGCTCACATGTTTCCAAACATCTCCAAAAATGTCTCAGGAGTCGCACCAACAACAGGACAGTCTCTTTAATAAACTAGCCGTGTTCCCCGTCCCCAGTGGAAATGACCTCAGCCCTCCTCTGTACTGGAGTTTCCTACGACTAACCTGCTCCTGTGAACGAGTCATCAGAGCCGCATTAGCCTCCCACAGACGAGCGCTAATTCTCCTCCTGCAGAGAGTCGCTCCTCCTCTGCTAATTATCTCCACTCTGATCTGACGAAGTGCCTGTAATCACCTGCAGGGCCGCCGGGTAAACTGACCTACATCTCCTGTGTACATATTTATTATCCAATTAAAGACTCCACCTGGGGACTGGCAGCTGCCAAACAGAGGAGGAGAAGACCAACTTGTCTGTAAAACAAAAAGATTTTTTCAACCCAAATCAACAAAAACATTTGCGCTAAAATTTGCTGCCATTTCTGTGTTTTTGTATCCAGACGTATAGAAGCTCATTCCTGCCAGAATAAGAAAACAACACATGACGAGTTACGTGTGATGATCTAAAAATACTCATGCAGTCTCTTTTTCCAGCATGTTTTTCAGGCTAAAGGTTTCCCAAAGAATGGCACAAAAATTGAAAATTTTCTGTTATTTTGTGACAAACTGCAGGAACATTTTATTGTATTTTTTTTAGAATTGCAATAATCTAAAATTAATTAATTAATTTCTTAAATTTTTTCTTGCGGTGTTTGGCTGTAAATCGTTTTCACATTTCACTGAGAAACATTTTGGTTCATTTTAACGTAGTTTATAGAATTAGCATAAACACACAGGAATCCTTTACTGTAGTAAAACATATACCTGCTTTGTGTACCAATACCTCAAAGTGTAATCCTCTGAAGACTTGCCCACAAGGTCACGTGTCTTTGAACGAAATAATGTGAACTAACCTGTAAAGCACATAAAAGTGGACTATTGCAGAGTGAAACTCTCTCTCAGGTCCAAGCGAGCCAAACATTAAACATGCAAGTCAGTTGGTTTGTATTAACTCACCTGATGCTGCTGCACAGAGACCTGCTGAAAGCGACAGGAGACAGACGAGACAGCACAAAACTACGGAGGACAACTATGGAGTCCAATGTGTAAACTATATTAATAAAAATAAAGTGAGACAGAAAACTTGTGTTTGTCCACGAGAAATTAATTCTTCTCTTTTGTTGTTTGTTATGAACACAAAGTGATCCAGCTGCTGTCAGACAGACAGGAGACAGGAGACAGACAGGCAGAGAGACAGGAGACAGACAGACAGGAGACAGACAGACAGACAGGCAGAGAGAGACAGACAGACAGACAGACAGACAGACAGGAGACAGGAGACAGACAGACAGGAGACAGACAGACAGACAGGAGACAGACAGACAGACAGGCAGAGAGACAGGAGACAGACAGGAGACAGACAGGCAGAGAGACAGGAGACAGACAGACAGGCAGACAGACAGACAGGCAGGAGACAGACAGACAGACAGACAGACAGACAGACAGAGAGACAGGAGACAGACAGACAGACAGAAAGGAGACAAGAGACAGGAAACAGACAGACAGACAGACAGACAGGCAGACAGACAGACAGGCAGACAAACAGGAGACAGACAGACAGACAGGAGACAGACAGAGAGACAGACAGACAGACGGACAGGAGACAGACAGACAGACAGACAGGCAGGAGACAGACAGACAGACGGACAGGAGACAGACAGACAGACAGACAGACAGACAGGCAGGAGACAGACAGAGAGACAGACAGGTCTCACAGCACAGGAACTACGAACTGGTTCATACATTATGAATTTATTATTATTCCTGTATTAACCAGTTAACCCTCCTCAGACGTTGTTCTCATATGATGTAAATATTCTTGGTGAAGCCTTCAGTGAATATTTTATTCGTTCTAATTTCACATTAGAGATGAGATCAGTGAGTCTTCAGAGGACTAAAGAGTTCCAGTTTGAAGTGTTTCTGAGCCTGAAGGGACCAGCAGGACTCAGTGTAAACAGGATTAAAGCCGGTTCACCTCCGGCTCTGATGAAGGGGAGAACCGGCTTCTTCCACTTCTTCACTTTAACGCTGAGATTTGAATAAAAACAGAGTGTGGAGGAGAGAAGAGTTCAGGCTGAACAATAAGAGGGACGGCCTAAACCATCATCAGCTGGATGAACCAGATCCACATGGACCTCCTCCTGGCTCTGGTCCAGGATCAGCTGCTCCTCTGAGGGCAACACAGGAAACAACAACACGGCTGTAATTGGCTGAATTAGCTGAGGCTAATTACTATGCTAATGTTTACCTGGTGGAAACAGCAGGGCCCGGACCCCCGGGCCGCCCGGAGCGCCGGGTGTTTTTGATGAACCGGCTCAGATCGATCTGGATTAATAGAAACGAGACCAGAAAAACTCCCGTCAGATATTAACAAAACATCCTGCTGAGCCAATCAGACTGAGAGGGCATCATGGGAAATATTTGTGTGCTCTGAGCTCAGATTTAAAGGACCCAAAGAGCTGTTTTAGATGTCTGCTCCTTTAAAAGCCACCTGAGAGGATTTATTTCAGGTGACTGAAAGCAGGAGCCGAACTACAGTCTGAAAATACCTGCCAGGTTTCTGACCGACGTTCTAATTTAATTTGTGATTATTTTTAATTAAACTCTGGGCCTTAGTTTTGTACATGTTCAGATTTATCTTGAACAGAATCCGAACCCGATGCTTGGTGAGTCCCACGGTTCTTTAGGTATGTTTATATATATACATACTTTTCCCTGACTGACAAGAATTAATTATATAAAATTATTGGTATGCTTAACTTTACTCAATATTCAACTATAATCAGGACATAAGTGTAATTTTCCTATTTGATAACAGTTGTATAATCAGCCAGTTATGGTGATAATAATAAACTATAAGTCACATCTGACCCTTAATGTTGACAGCTCTGCATCATAGCTGCTGAGCTAACGTTAGCTAACGTTAGCTAACGCCTCACAGACTGCTTGAAATCAATGAATCTCAGCTGTCTCAGATTTTACGATGGTACGATGTGTTTATATATCATCATATCAACAGCCCTGGTCCTCATGGGCAGAATGAACTATCAACGCTCTCTGTGTGTTGCTACGGCGATCAAAGCATCATGTGAGCATCACGTCTGAACAGAGCTCGCTGGATAGCTGCCTGGTATTTATTGGTTACGATGCTTTAGTGAACTATTCACATTGTAGGTGTTGACCTTTGACCCCACGAAGTCACATGTCTGACGTGAGTGAATCTCTGTTGTGTTATTTCTGAGGCTGTTGTGAATCGTTGTGTTGCTGTTCTGTGATCAGCTCTCACATCTGACACCTTCACAGTCAAATAATAAAATGCACTTTTTACATTTTCTTCTAGGCAAACCAAACTCTCCGTGTTCGTATCATCCATCATAAATCAACTGTTCAAATCACATAAATCTCCCTTTTTAAACAGTCCTGTTACTCTGAAAAGGAAATGTGCAGCACGTCTATATTTAAAGTTGACGAGAGACTTTGAGAAAAAAATGCAGTTTTTGTAGGACTGAAAGGACCAGGGACTGGGACCAGGGACTGAAATGACATCTTTAACACCTCACTGGAGACATGCCATGTGCCAGCCTGCTTCAAGTCCTCCACCATCATCCCTGTCCCCAAAAAACCAAGGACCACAGGACTTAACGACTACAGACCCGTCGCCCCGACCTCTGTGGTAATGAAGTCTTTTGAGCGCCTTGTGTTGTACCACCTCAAATCCATCACAGACGCACTCCTGGACCCCCTGCAGTTCGCCTACAGAGCCAACAGGTCTGTAGACGATGCAGTAAACATGGAAACCTTCACTTCATCCTTCAGCACCTGGACTCCTCAGGAACCATGATCCTGTTAGTGGACTTCAGCTCCGCCTTCAACACCATCATCTTGGCTCTGCTGCAGGACAAGCTCTCCCAGCTGAGTGCACCTGACTCCACCTGCAGGTGGACCACAGACTTCCTGTCCGACAGCAGGCAGCATGTGAGGCTGTGGAAACATGTCTCTGACTCCTGAGAGAGAAGAAGTGGACGATGAAAACCGTAAAATGTAAAGATCCTGAATCAAGTCTCACACAGTGTCAGAGCTCAGTGACAGTGGACAGATGAAGCAGCGTGAGAATCTCCTCTGTGCCGATGCTGCTGTTGTCATGGCGACTGAATAGACAGTTTGCATATGAGAAATATGTTGGGAACCAGTTTGTAAACCAGTCCAGCTGCTGGTTTGTCCTCCATGATTTTCTTATATTAACTCTTACAGGACAAATCCTAAAAAACAGTTGTGTCTTTTTGTTTTTAATCACTTCCTTCATGTGACTCAGATACATTATCTGTCTATATATTTATATATATATATATATGTGTGTGTGTGTGTTGTTCAGTGTTATCATTTTTGATCTTATTTTTTACACACTGACTTAAAAGATGTTTAAAATAAACGTCCTGTTTATTTGACCTTCATGGATATAGATTTGTATTTTGTTTGTGCTTGTTTTTATTTTAATATGGTGACATATCTTCAGACTGAACCCTGCGTCTGCGTCTTTTAGGCTGGTTGTCCTGATTTGAAACAGCTGTCACAGTGAAAACACGATACATGTACCATAAAAGAAAACAGAAATGAACAGAGACACTTTGAGAGAAACTGCTGTGAAGATTTTAAAGTTTCTAGGGAGAAAAACTATTTTGAGTTTTGACGTGAAACTAGAAGATTTGAGTCCCTCAGATGAGAAGAGAAACTGGTCCTGGTTCAGTGAAATAAAAACATTTTGGATAATTAAATAAAATTAAGAGCAGACTGAAGGCGTGGGAAACTTTTCATGTGGTCAGTTTGTTTTCATCCCGGATCAATAAACACACCGATAATCATCATTCATCACCACAGTTACACTCTGAGATAAACCACCAGCGTGACCCTTCACACCGACACATCAGTGACTCTGTAAACAGACCGAAGTGGATTAGATCTGGACCTGAACCAGAACCAGAGAGAAATCTTCCCACACAAATCATCTCAGTAGTTCCCACGTAAGAAGTGTCTGAGGGTGTCAGTGAACGCACCACCAAACTGAACTGAACAAACGTCACGAGAGTCGACAGGAAGCAACAAACACTCGTTACAGCTGATCTGAGAACGCGAGAAGGTTTAAAGTCTCATCACAAATTCTAAAAACAAATGTATGAGTTGTGTTCGGGGTCATCTAAATATGGGACGTACCATGCTTGATGGCGACTGGATGAAATATGAAGGATAATCAGCTGAGGGCAAAATTATAGAGACTCAAATGAACCAAGTGTGACATCGCTAACATATATTGTCTTTGGGATACTTGACCAGAAAGTTCGAGGCATCTGCATTTTCTGTTGAAGTGAATGAGGAAAAAATGTCTTTTACGATTTGTGGGATTGTTACTAAAAATCAAAGCACTGTCTGATGTACAGCCACCGACATCCTGGATTATTGTAGATGTTGCTGCAAAACTGTGAAACAAGTTAGAGAAACAGCTGAACTCATTTCTCTGTTTCTGTCCTCAGTGAATCCTGAGACCAGGACTCTGAGTCTCAGCAGGTCTTCATGGATCCTTCAGTCTGAGCAGAAAGTCCTTCAGTTCTCAGTAACGACTAACTAGTTTCAAACTAGTGATTCACAAAACCAGGTTGCACCATTAAAACTTAAGAAACGTCTCAGCGAGTAAAGACTTCAGTAAATCTGTTGCTGGGAAACATCTATAGCACCGTCCAATCAGGAGCAATCAGCTATGTAAACAGGAAGTCACCGTAGCATCAGGAGCTAGCATAACTTCCAAACATCACAGTTTTAGAGGTTCAAAGAGAAATCTTTGTAAATGTACATGTTTGTTTTATTTCTGTGTGCAGACATGGAGAAATCTGTGTTTCAGAGTTAGAAGTATTCATACAGTTTATAATGAGAGGAAATATATGATTATGCTAAGCTAACTGACGTTATCTACTCATGTTGTGTTATTTCAGTGAAATGTAATTTAAAATCTTCCAGACTGACGTCATTATTAAACAATATTTATCAGGTTTCATTTCATTACTCCAGATCACCTCTTTTACTCTAAACGGCTCAGATATTAGCATGCCAACGCTAGCTTAGCATCAGTTGGTTCAGTTAGCTAACAACAGTTCCACCTGCAGTTAGTGGCTGTAAATATTTAGTAACAACTAATCTCTACGTAAAAGAAGTACTTTGTCAGAACGAGGCTCAGTTTCTTCTGGATTAACGAACTGAATCACTTCTTGAAATGATCCGTTCTCTCCGTTCTGAGCATTCCATGTTCACTGATTCGTTCACTGAACGTACACAGTGACGTGAGCCCTGAGTGACACAGTCGCTGAAGCCCGCCTCACTCCCTCTCGCTCCCGCTCATGTCTTGAAGTAGGATGTATGACAAAAAATGTTATTTAATAATTGTGTCGCAAAAATATACATGCTGTACATAATAGTTTGCAAACAGTATCTTTATCCAACTAAATTCTCAGCTCAGTGGCTTCACCTTCACGAACGACCGTTCAGTTTACTTGTGTTTCGGTTCAGTGGGACTACGCAGTCGGCGCTCCGGTCAAGCACTGAACAATTCGGTGAACAAATCTTTTTAATGAACTGATTCTAATGACTCTAGAACACTGAAAAGAACACATGCAGTCAGACTCCCTGATCGTCCTCCTGCAGCCTGTAGAACATCAAAGATGGCCTCTCTTGTTTATACAGTGGGGGGGCAGATACATAAATGACTGGGAGCGAGGTACCTTTGCATACAAATACTCTCTTTCTCTCTCTCTCTGTGTCTCCCCCAGCGCTGGGCTGATAAGACAGGGAGCAGAGGGGGGAGGAGGGGGGAGGAGAATCACCCCTCCTGCAGGAATTCAAAGCAGCCCCCGTCGCCTGGATTTAATTTGCATTGGGAGGAAGGATAGCGCAAGGCGAGGCGGCGATTGGAGCGCGCTCAGTGAGGCGGCGTGCCCGGCAGCTCTGCCAGAGAGGACAGTCTGGGGGCCACCTGCCCCCCCCTCTTAATCCACAAGTATTTCATTTAGTGCGTCAGGAACGTCCTCTGCCTTTGATGTGCGTTTGTCCCGTGGACACAACATTAAAGACTCTCCTTCAAGCTGGGGCAAATTCAAATAGCGTTACCTTCTTCTAAGGATTGCAAATGTGCTTAAATATGCCCTTTAATGGTGTATTTTCCTCCAACCGTGAGCTCAATAAATTAGTTCCCCCTGTGAGGAGAGGCCGCGGCACTCGCCGCCTCTGATTGGCCGCTGAGTCGCGGTGAGAAGCACCGGTTCATTTATCTGTTGTTCTTTGAGTTTCATACGAGAGGAGGAGGAGAGGTGCTTTAAAGAAGAACTGAGAGACTTTAACTGAGTCTGAACATTAACCTGTCAGTGGCCCCTGTTGGCCCTGAAGTACTCTGATCTTTTACTTAAGTAAAAGTACTAACACCACAGTGTAGAAATACTCTGTCCTGCATTCATAATTTTACTTAAGTTAAAGTAAAAAGTATTAGTGTCAAAATATACTTAAAGTACCAAAAGTAAAAGTACTCATTGTGCAGAATAACAAATATTATATTACTGGAGTAGAATTCTTGATGCATTAATATGTTGATCAGCTGGTGAAGGTGGAGCTCATTTTAATGACTTTACATTCTGCTGCATACATTAATCTGTATTAATACTTCATCATTTATTAGATGATTATATTTTGTATCAATAATCTGAATCTGCAAAGTAACTAAAGTTATTAAATAAATGTAGTGCAGTAAAAAGTAAAAATTTCCCTCTGAGATGTGGTGCAGTAGAAGTAGAAAGCAGCAGAAAATGGAAATAAGTAAAGTACAAGTACCTCAAAATCGTACTTAAGTGCAGTACTTGCTGGAGCTGATTGATCCTGGTACACTGAGTATATTATAATATATTTACATCCACACAAACAACTCGATAGTTTATTGATCAAACATGAACAAAGTGAACATGATGATACATCTCACCTGTTCTACGTCCACCTGCAGACTTACTTACAGAAACACCAAATATGGTCAACACTTAATTTGTTTTCATTCAGTTAGCTGTCACTGTGTGACAACGCAGGTTTAGTTTAAATGTTGCTACGTTGTGGTGTGAAAAAGTGTGTGCCCCCTTCCTGATTTCTTATTATTTTTCGTTTGTCACACTTAAATGTTTCAGATCATCAAACTAATTTAAATATTAGTCAAAGATAACACAAGCAAACACAAAATGCAGTTTTTAAATGAAGGTTGTTATTATTAAGGGGGAAAACAAAATCCAAACCTACATGGCCCTGTGTGAAAAAGTGATTGCCCCCTAAACCTAATAACTGGTTGCTCCACCCTTAGCAGCAACAACTGCAATCAAGTGTTTGTGATAACTTGCAGTGAGTCTTTTACAGCGCTGTGGAGGAGTTTTGGCCCACTCATCTTTGCAGAACTGTTGTAATTCAGCCACATTGGAGGGTTTTCGAACATGAAGTGCCTTTTTAAGGTCATGCCACAGCATCTCAATAGGATTCAGGTCAGGACTCTGACTAGGCCACTCCAAAGTCTTCATTTTGTTCTTCTTCAGCCATTCAGAGGTGGACTTGCTGGTGTGTTTTGGATCGTTGACCTGCTGCAGAACCCAAGTTCGCTTCAGCATGAGGTCACGAACAGATGGCCGGACATTCTCCTTCAGGAGTTTTTGGTAGACAGCAGAATTCATGGTTCCATTTATCACAGCAAGTCTTCCAGGTCCTGAAGCAGCAAAACAGCCCCAGACCATCACACTACCACCACCATATTTTACTGTTGGTATGATGTTCTTTTTCTGAAATGCAGTGTTACCTTTACGCCAGATGTAATGGGACACACACCTTCCAAAAAGTTCAACTTTTGTCTCGTCAGTCCACAGAGTATTTCCCCAAAAGTCTTGGGGATCATCAAGATGTTTTCTGGCAAAAATGAGACGAGCCTTAATGTTCTTTTTGCTCAGCAGTGGTTTTCATCTTGGAGCTCTTTTTGCCCAGTCTCTTTCTTATGGTGGAGTCATGAACACTGACCTTAACTGAGGCAAGTGAGGCCTGCAGTTCTTTGGATGTTGTTGTGGGGTCTTTTGTGACCTCTTGGATTAGTCGTCGCTGCGCTCTTGGGGTAATTATGGTCAGCCGGCCCCTCCTGGGAAGGTTCGCCACTGTTCCATGTTTTCACCATTTGTGGATAATGGCTCTCACTGTGGTTCGCTGGAGTCCCAAAGCTTTAGAAATGGCTTTATAACCTTTTCCAGACTGATAGATCTCAATTACTTTCTTTCTCATTTGTTCCTGGATTTCTTTGGATCTCGGCATGATGTCTAGATTTTGAAGATCTTTTGGTCTACTTCACTTCAGGCAGGTCCTATTTAAGTGATTTCTTGATTGAGAACAGGTGTGGCAGTAATCAGGCCTGGGTGTGGCTAGAGAAATTTAACTCAGGTGTGATAAACCACAGTTATGTTTTAACAGGTGGGGCCCAACCAGTTATTAGGGTTTTTCACACAGGGACATGTAGGTTTGGATTTTGTTTTCCCTTAATAATAACAACCTTCATTTAAAAACTGCATTTTGTGTTTACTTGTGTTATCTTTGACTAATATTTAAATTAGTTTGATGATCTGAAACATTTAAGTGTGACAAACATGAAATCAGGAAGGGGGCAAACACTTTTTCACACCACTGTATTCTTTATTCTACTGTTTAATCTGCTGTATTCTATTTGTTATTATATTTATTTTCTATTTTACTTTGTTTTAATCATTTTGAAACACATTTATGTGCTCTCTATATTGTCTTGTGTTTCTTAGTGCCTTTCTGTGTCATGGAAAACACTTTGAATTGTCTCGTTGTTGAAAGCTGCTGCACTAAGAAAGTTGCCCATAATGTGTTTGTAGCTGAGACGCCGACACCAACACGTACTGTATGAAATCATTTGACACTTCCAGAGTCTTGTCAAAAAATGAATAAATAAAGATTCAGTGTGGAGAGATTCAAACAATGATTGACGGTCTTTGTGCAGCACTTCAGTGTCATTTATAGATTATGAATTAGTTAGCTTTTTAGTTGTTACAGTTCGAACAGTTTCAGCAGAACAGAAAATATTCCTGTTAAATAAATAAAACTAATGTAACTGAAACGTAACACTTCATTATTAACACAGATGTCATGTTGGGACATTTTTCATTATTTCCTGATATTTTATTGACCAACTGATTATTCAACTAATCAAGAAAATAATCTGTAATGAAAATAATTGTTAGCTGCAGCTGCAGTGCATTTCTACCCTCTTCTATTTGATTTCTTATTCTTTTCTACTCGAGTGTTTCTACCTGCTGTGTGTGTAGTGTGGAGGCAGTTGCATGTCACTGTGTTGTTTAATAATAATAAAGCTGAACTTTGAGCTGTTTCCTGGAGTTGCTGCACTAAAACAAACTCTGAAGCATTAAACAGAAGCTAACAGACTGAAGCTGCTGGTGTCTCTTCATGTCTCTGTAATGAGGACGTTAATATGATCCTCCAGCAGCCGAAGCAGTGTTTCTCTCCCTGAGCTGAGGCTGACAGGATGGACTTGAAGCGCTCACAGGGATTAACATAATTGCTGCCTGACACACGCTGACATGATGCTAATTAGCATGTTCTAGTGTCGCGCCCCATGAATAATTGAAATCAACAGTTTTTGGCCTTTATCACAGAAACACAGGAAATGCCCAATAACATCAAGAGAAGACATCACAGCAGATCTCTTCAACTTGTGACCCTGAACGCCTCGTGTGATGTTCAGGTCAGTTTGTGATATGCTAGCTAATAAAAAGAAGGAAAAGCTGTATTTTCTATAAACAAAGAACACTTTGTGAAAAAAGAAAAAGTGAAAGAAATGTCTGCTCTAATGTTAAGATGTCTGGCTAACTAGCTTATTACCTACAGTAGCAAACTTGTGTTACTTCCAAAACCAAGAGTTAGCGTATCATTAGATATCTCCATTAGTTAGCTTTAGAAAACTTTAGAAAAAGTCTCTGTTCAGGACTGAAACATTTACTGTGTGGGAGCCGGTCCTGAATGCTATCAGAGTTTAGCTAACGTTAGCAGCTCTGTCCTGATCTTTATCTGATCTGGGGAAGTTTACACTCCAGCAGCTCCAGCTAACGTCATAATACCATGACCTGAGAACTGTTAGCTTTAGCCTCAGTCTGTTAGCATGATATCATGACCTGGGACCTGTTAGCTTTAGCCTCAGTCTGTTAGCAAGATACCATGACCTGAGACCTGTTAGCTTTAGCCTCAGTCTGTTAGCAAGATACCTTGACCTGAGACCTGTTAGCTTTAGCCTCAGTCTGTTAGCATGATACCATGACATGGGACTTGTTAGCTTTAGCCTCAGTCTGTTAACATGGTATCATGACCTGGGACCTGTTAGCTTTAGTCTGAGTCTGTTAGCATGATACCATGGCCTGGGACCTTTGTTTGGTCAACTGAAAAAATATAACATGCTGAGAGAATACAAAACATCTATCAGACACAAAAGGATTTTAAGTAGTTAGTGCGTTAATGATACAGAGGTTAACATAACACAGTATTTATTTATTTACAAAATTGCTTTCCATAACAGTAATAAAATAAAAACATACTATGTGCTACGTAAATAATATTTATTTCCTTCTCCACGCTCTGCTGCTCTTCCTGAGCTTTCTTCTGTTCTTTTCACATTGAAGGTTTTTTGGGGAGTTTTTATCTGAATCGAGGGACTGAGGGCTGAGGCTGTCTCATGCTGTACAGACTGTAAAACCCCTTCAAGCAAATTTGTGGTTTGTGATATTGGGCTGTATAAATAAAGCTGACTTGACTTGAATCGCAAGTCGATCCCACTTCCTGTTTGTTGTGATCAGAAACATGAAAAAGCGTCAAGCATCAGGAATAAAAACCTTATAAACATACGACGTGTCCTCAGTGTGCAGGAACACAACAATCCTGATCCTCTTCATGTTAACATCAGATCTGATCCAGCAGCTCTAACACAGTCTGACGTGGTCGAACTGGATCAGCTGAGCTGTTAGACACTCGGAGAGAAACTGACATCAGGGTCACAAACTGCAGAAAGAGTTCAGCATCACATCAAGGAGATTTCACACGAGCAGCTGCTTTAATACGAGCTAACACCGGGATCAACAGAACCTCTTCTCTTTTATTTTGAAAATCATCCAAATGGGATGACTGTAATTCTTTCTGTCACACATAAAGATTTAACCTTTGAATAAACTCTGAGGAGGAGAAGTTCACGTTTTACCAGCAGAGTGGATCGAGGCCTTGGGGGGGGTGATGCCCACTTCCTGTCCCACAGTCTGTTACCCACAATCCCTCAGTGCAGCCTGCACACTCAGCCTGACTGCAGCCGTTAGGATCTGATCTGAGAACAGAGGACGGCTGGCGGCGGCGCTGTCACGCTCTGTTTGTGATCTGAATGTTCGCTGCAGCCTGTTCAAGGCGGGAATGTTGCGCCATTATTCCGCCTCGCCGTTCTGTATAAAACGTACGAACACGGAATGGGGGGGGCATTGTTGTTCCGCCATTAACCTGCAGCGGAGGTAGTAACAGAGCCGAAGCGCCGCCTGTGTAAAACGGGGGCAAAAAAGGGTTGCTGATGCATCTTCATCGGTGCACCTGGAAGTCTGAGAAATACTCTCGACACAGAACGCAAACCTCAGGTGCGTGCAGCCGAGGTCAGCTGTCCCATATCACAAAAAAAGCCTGCACGCTGACAGAAACTCTAGAAGAAGACTGAATGTTGCAGTCAAGACGAAGGTTATAACAGACACGTTTACGTTTACTGTTGGTATATCATGGTGAGTTCAGGGAACAAGGCCTCAGGGCTCCCGTTGGACTCCGGGTGCAAACTTTTGCGTCACCACAGTATTTAAATTCAGTGTGTATTTACAGGTACATCTTAATGTTGGTTAAAGACCGTCTGATGTAAAAATATTAAACAGTCGGATGTTTTCAGCACAAAGAAGTAAATTAAACTGAATATAAAATTAAAAAAAAAGAGTAAAAGTTTGAAATTACAACCAGGAAGTCTTAAAACACACATCACAGCAGTTTGTAGAGATGCTGCCTTTCTTTGATTTTATTGGTACAAATCATCGATGCAGCTCTTTAGTGAATATGAACAAATACACTTTGACTTTTTAGCACCAAACAAAGATCCGCACATCCGTAAATAAATAATAGTAGTAGTAAATTAAACTTTGGATTAGAATGCCAAAGATTCAAGTACAAACCAATAAATAAAAAATTTAAAAAACAATTGTTGTAAAACCCAACCAGGTGGAAACACAAAAACCTGTTTACACACTAGAGACAGATACAGAAAAATGCTATTTTAATGTTTAGCGCCTAAAGAGGAGCAGACTTAGTAAATATCTGCCGGAGAGATTCTTTGTCTTCACGCAGTTTGTTCAGTGTAGCTCGAAGAAAACAACAACACAAAAATGAAAATAAAATGACAAAAATTCGTCGTCAATTCAGGGAAAATATGTTGGTGAGAACTGACATCAAAACATCAGCTTCTGACACAAAATTTGAGTAAAAACCTGAAAATTCTGGTAGAAACAACATTTTGGATAAAAAACCCAAAATGAGGGAATTGACAGAAAAACTGGGCTGCACACAGTTTGGGTCAGAAATGAAGTCTGAGTGAGTGTGAAGGTTAAATAAAGTCATCATCATCATCATACAAATGAGCTTTTTATCATCTAATTGCTGATTATCAGAGAACCTCTGAACCACAGAACAGCCTCAGATCTGACCCCGGATCAGCTGAAGAACAGTTCAAAACATGAAGTACAGTTTAACATCAGTGATGTTCACTTCAGATTCATTTTTAAATCCTCTTAAATCTTAAAGAAAGCGGCAGCTGAGTGAGTGGATGATTAAACGGCTGCTGTCACACAAACAAAAGCAGGACTCTCAACTTTAATCACTTCAACTACATAACTGAGCTTCCTTTATCAAAGATATATTAAAGATTAGAAGAAGAGACGACGTCCCTCTCTGCTCCTTTATTCACTCACTTAATGAAAACGGCAGATAAGCTCTCACTGCTGACTGCAGCCACATCACAGCCGCAGGTCACATGACCTAATCCCATCAGGGACAAAGCTACAGTTCAACACGCCAACGACACGCCAACCACACTCCAACAACAAGGCCACACACTCTGTCACACTGCAGCATGTTAACCAACGGGCTTTTAATTAGCAGCTGGCTGATCTCAGGACAGTTACTACAGGACACCACACTAAATACTACAAGACGACACACTAAATACTACAGGATGATTTAGAGTGCATCATAGCACAGAGACAGCACTGGTGAAAATTACAAATTACCTTTTAATTGCATCAGACAATGGACTTGTCTCTGTACTTGTCTTGTTAGATCTTAGTGCTGCGTTCGACACCATTGACCATCACATCCTATTACAGAGACTGGAACATGTAAAAGGCATTAAAGGAACCGCACTAAGCTGGTTTAAATCCTATCTATCGGATCGATCTCAGTTTGTACATGTTAACGGTGAGTCCTCCGTGCACGCCAAAGTTAGTCATGAAGGAGTTCCACAAGGTTCTGTGCTTGGACCAATTCTATTCACCTTATATATGCTTCCTTTAGGCAATATTATTAGGAAACACACCATAAACTTCAGAATCAGAATCAGAATCAAAAATACTTTATTGATCCCCGAAGGGAAACTCTTTGTTACAGCAGCTCGCCTTTACGTCAGTGTACACAAACTTTCATTGTTATGCGGATGATACCCACTTATATCTATCGATCAAGCCAGATGAAACTAACCAGTTAACTAAACTTTAAGCATGCCTTAAGGACATAAAAACCTGGATGACCTGCAATTTTCTGATGTTAAACTCAGACAAAACTGAAGTTATTGTACTTGGTCCCAAACACTTCACAGATACATTATCTAAAGATATATTTACTCTAGATGACATTGCCCTGGCCTCCAGCAGCACCGTAAGGAACCTCGGAGTTATCTTTGATCAGGATTTATCCTTTAACTCCCACATGAAACAAACTTCAAGGACTGCTTTCTTTCATCTACGCAACATTGCAAAAATCAGGCACATCCTGTCTCAAATGATGTCGAAAAACTAGTGCATGCATTTGTTACTTCTAGGCTGGACTACTGCAATTCCTTATTATCCGGCTGCCCGAATAAGTCCCTTAAGACTCTCCAGTTGATCCAGAATGCTGCGGCACGTGTACTGACAAGAACTAGGAAAAGAGATCATATTTCTCCAATATTAGCTTCTCTGCACTGGCTCCCTGTAAAATCCAGAATAGAATTTAAAATCCTTCTCCTCACCTGCAAAGCTCTTAATGGTCAGCCACCATCGTATCTTAAAGATCTCATAACACCTTATTAAGCGACTAGAACACTGCGCTCCCAGGATGCAGGGTTACTTGTGGTTCCTAGAGTCTCCAAAAGTAGACTGGGAGCCAGAGCCTTCAGTTATCAAGTTCCTCTCCTGTGGAACCAGGTCCCAGTTTGGGTTCGGGAGGCAGACACCATCTCCACATTTAAGAGTAGGCTTAAGACTTCCTCTTGATAAAGCTTATAGTTAGGGCTGGCTCAGGTGAGTCCTGAACCATCCCTTAGTTATGCTGCTATAGGCCTAGACTGCTGGGAGACTTCCCATGATGCACCTCTTTCCTCTCTCCTCCTCTCCCTCTCCGTCTGTATGTATTTTTATCCCATTACTGCATGTTACTAACTCGACATCTTCTCTCTCCCGTAGTTCTGTGCTTTCTCGTCTCTCTCCTCTCTCCTTCTGTCGATAACCTAAATACTACAGGACAACACAGTAAATACTGTAGTGTCTGATGTGAAGAATGAATCTGCATATTTATGTCTTTGTCTTTGACAGACTTTTGGGCGTCTGAACTGAATGACCCCCTCAGGGTTGGGGCCCTATGGGGGGGGTTATAATAATAACAATAATAATAATAATAATAATGCCCATTCTGATTAATACAGGTGGCTGCAGGCTGATGAAACAGGGTATAGCGTCTTCCCATTAAGTGAGACGCTGTGTGCCTTTACACACGAGCCACAGCAGGGTAACTTTACTGATTATTTGAATCTCCCGACACGCCGACAGGTCGATCAGGATCTGATGTTAATTAATGTTCTGTTCTTCACACACAGTCCATGTTCATACAGTGAGACTGGAGTGAAGCCGTCGTCCTGATAAATCCTGAGCTCCATCACAGCTGTTTAAAACTGTATTTCAGAAGCTAAAAGTTTGATTCTGTCCGGAGAGTTTCCTCTGCTGTGACAATACTGCGCGCATGGAAACGTTTAAAATGACTGACAGCAGCCTCTCTGATCATTAAAGCACTCACACAATACAACACACAATAAAGAAACCTGGAAAGCTCGCACTGCTCGACATAATTTAAAAGGCAATACAACCGACAGGGAGGTAGGTGGAGAGAAATGTTCATGAGGATGTGGGAAAATAAATCGTTTGGGTGGTGGGTGGATGATTTATGCATACATGCGCATTGTGTGTATATATATATATATATATATATATATATATATATATATATATGTGTGTGTGTGTGTGTGTGTGTGTGTACATGTATGTATATATGTATATACAAGTTCGTCTGCCTCTCTGTGTTGATGAAAGCTCAAACTAAAGTCCAGTTAAAGAGGTGAGTCAGTTTTTACTGACTGAAGACCAAGGAGGAAAAAGTTCATCTGTGAAAGTGAAACAGAGTCACACGGAGCTGTTTCTCATTTGGAAAATGAAAAAGAATAAGAAATAAATGACTTTTTTCTTTATAAAGAGGATGTCGAGTGTCTTATTTTGACTGAAGTCATTAATATTTAAATATGCAGAGCAGCTACAGAGAGCACGCTGCCATTTGTGCCTTTTATACATCTGCATTCGCCTCTTAAATTAAACATTAATTACTGTTCTTCATAAAGGAACAATACAGCGCTGAAGCATTCTGCTTTTGCCAAGTTAATTATTTCCAATTTGCAACAAAATATGTGTGAACGTGTCAAACTGAAGTTTCACTTCACAGAGATTTAAAAAAAAACAGAGAAAGTTGTTCATACAGCAGAGAGTTTCATCACGTGTGCCCTCAGAGGAACTTTCATCTGAGGAAATGTTTATGATCATCTTCCTCTGGACTTCCAGCTCATTATTTCATTGTTGGGCAAAGAAACTCCAACAACAGAGCAAGAAAACATGAAATCTCGACTTCGGACAAAACGTTCAGGTGAGAATCTCTTTAAAACATCCAGTGCAGTTAGTGGGTGCTGTAACAACAAGTTTATTTCTATTTTTGATTGTAGTTTTTAAATAACGTTTCACCACATCAAAAACCAAGGTGACATTTACATTCACTACATTGCTGTACTGCGTTCAAACACTTCAACAGGTAAGAAAAAAGCAAGAACCATGGAAATGACTATTATATAAATATAACTCTACAGCAGGGCTCGACAATAAGGACTGCCCGGCAAGTAAAATGATACGCTGGCTCAGTTTTAATTTATTGACATTTCAGATTTGTTTCCCGTGAGATATTATTGAGTTTATTCAGTGACTTTGCTGCTGTAAACACTGTTGCTGCACTAGAAACAACATTTAGTTAAATTTATTCAAATCTGAATTTATTCTTTTTTTAAATAATAGATTTTTTTTTAAAAACAATTATTTAGTAATGAAAAAGAACCGATAAGAGTAGTATCAATAAATTCCTAACAATACCCAGCCCTACTCACGAGAAAGTAGCGGCAGGTAAAGACAAAGTTCGTTTTGGGGGTGGGGAGGTGGGGGGGGGGTGTCATTCCATGTTCAATATACAAGATTTTGTTGCTTTGCATCTGTGACACACTGCGTCCTTCTTCTGATTAATTACCAGATAGTTATATAATAGAAGTACGAAATTAAAGAACACCTTTAGGCTACAAATGAAGTGCATTACATGTAAACATGTACAGACTAGTGATTTAACATCTTTTGCTTTATTCTCTAAGTTCAGCAGGACTTTTTCACGTGATTTTTGTTTTAACTCTGCACCGGATGCGACTTGAAATGTAGCAAAGTGCAATACATGAGATAATAAATACATTCTGTTACATTACAGTAACAAGAATAAATGTAATTCGTTACTTCCCTCCTGCCTGACAGTCAGTCTGAGTGTAAATCCATCAGCTCTCACTTCAGTCTGTAAGCAGCTTTGATGCACAAAATACCTTTTCTGAAGATCAGCCAGCCAACAGATTAACTTCCTGTTGGAGGATTTCATCTCATCTGGACGTTAGAAAGGTAACATGATGATGATGATGATGATGATGGCAGGAAGGGTTCACTGTTGCTTCAGACTGAGAGAGAAGAATCAAAGAAAAAGTGTTTTTATCACAGAGGTGTAGTGGTTATACTTTAAATCCGAGTCACATAATAAAACAATTTTAATCTTAACCAGGGGTTTGAACTGTTTCACCATAAATGCATCTCGACTTTCTTTCCCCACCGCACGCTGCTTTTTATTTTTTGCCGCCCCTCAGACAGCTTCCACCACTGGTCTGTAGACTGGATCCACCTCTGCAGAGAGCCCTCTAACAGTCTGGACCAGGGTTTGAATTACAGTGGAGCCTATTGTATTGTAAAATCTTTGTATGTTTTTATATGTTTTGTTTTTAAAATTAAAATCGAATAACTTTTACTTTTCATTGTTTTAAGTTTCTGAAAGTTATATTCAGTTTGATACGAAACAGCTGCTGAAACAAGTCATTACAGCAGGAAGTCTCATAGAGGAGATAAAAACAAAGATATCAGGATGCAACTACAAGGAGACATTTTGATATGTGAGTCTGGTTATTTAGCTACAAACATCTATTAATGTGGGTCAGAGACAACTTTTCTTTCTTTTTTCTCCTGTGAGTGTTTTGGGCTGCAGCTCCTCTGATTCACCGCTGTAATCACCAGGAAGTAATCAGCCACCGTCAGCTTAAGACGGATTTCATTAAAGTGCTCAGGTCAGAGGCTTTGGACGATTACATCCTGCAGGATCAGGATGGTTCACACAGGACACACTGAGCCCTGAGAACACATACTGTCATGAACTAGCTCCAACAAACACTTCAGTTACCTTCAGAACCTCTGGAGCTCCTCCAGTCCAGCTCCAACTAACTCAACTCATTTCCAGAACCTCTCCCAACTCCTTGGGTCCCAGTGTCTGTTTCAGAGTGGGTCCAGTTGTCTTAGGTCCATTTGCACTGGGTCTGACTTTCAACAGGTCCCATTTGGATCGGGTCTAATTATCCTCAGGTCACTTTTGGATCAGGTTTCTTAACTTATCTGTGTCGGGTTGGTCCCAGAATTTTGGGACTTGCATAGAAGCTCAGTTCAGTTCTTGAATGCACATTGATTCACTTGTGCAGAGCAATAAAACTGACATTTATTCACATGAACAAGTTGTGTATCATCTCTTTTAGGTTTTAATGGAAAATAATGGACATTAATTCCAGTTCCAGGCCTGCAAAGGTTCTGGGTCATGAAGAGCCGCTGGGTGTTTTGTTCCTGTTTGTGGTGTTAGAGGACAATAACACAAACACTGTTTTATATCAAACTTCAAAAACATGTTGACCTTCTTCAGAGAAACCAGAGTGAACCTCGAAACCCAAACAGATTTCACCTCCGTCAGATCAGCGTCTGCAGGTCCTGCTGGAGGAGGACTCAGACTCTGCAGTGATTTCTCAGAGACAAAGGCGTGTTTTCAGAGAAGTGTTGCAGGTTAGTGGCTCCTCACGCTGTAGTGGACTCATTATTTTCCAGCCTCAGGCTCCATTTCATCATCTTGTGGTTGTTTCGGTGGTCTTGCTGGTTGTTGTGGAGTCTGTTTTTGCAGATTGTTTGTCGGAGCGAAGAGCAGTGAGTCGCTCACAAGAATCAATTAATGATGAGAGAGGGATGCAAGCGCTGATGTCTTTGTCGCAGCGGCGAGTTGATAAAACCCAGCAGCCTTTGACACGACACGACTGTCTGCTTTTGTTTCTTCTACAGAGGCTGGAGGGTGAGGGGGGTGAGGGGGGATTTTGGACTTGTTTCTCTTATTTGCTTTTAACTCACTCAAACCAGACACTCGCTCAGATATTCAGACGTGCATGAAAAATTCATAACCACTTATTCAAACTTCTGCTTCTCTTGATTATTTCAACAATGCCAAAGAAATTTCAAGTTTTATCAGCCTCTGGGGAAGATTGTAAAGCCTCAGAGAGTTTCTTTAATCAATGTAGAAAATGAATAGAGAATGTCATGAATTGTTTTTTGTGTTAGTACCACTGTGGCTGATGACACTGTTTTATAGATGGTTTACTGAGTCTGTTTTAACCTTTGGTCTTACAGGATGGTATGCACATGAAGGTCATCAACAAAAACTGAATAAGGTTTAAAAGCAACCAGTAGGATTAGCAGTGAGCACAACGCTGTCAGCCATTTTTAATCCAAAAAAGATTGATACCTATGAACCTTATCAACTCTGGATATCTTTCAGTGTATTTGACAATTCAATTTTAGCTGTAGACATACAGAAAGGCAGTGAAGATGTCTTCAAATTGAATTAAAGATTTCTTCATTTGAAATTCTGACTAGTCAGAACTTCACTGAAGAGCCATAAAGTAACGCTAGCATAAAAAGAAATGTTAGCATAAAAGTAAGTAAAGCTAGCATAAAAGAAACATTAGCATAAAAGAAAGTAACGCTAGCATAAAAAGAAACATTAGCATAAAAGAAAGTAACGCTAGCATAAAAAGAAACATTAGCATAAAAGAAAGTAACGCTAGCATAAAAAGAAACATTTGCATAAAAGAAAGTAACATTAGCATTCCTGTTTTATTTTGAAATGCTCTTTTCCCTTTTCATGTGGTTTTATTTCCTGTCTTTGTTTGCTTTTCCCACCAGTTTTGATTGTTTGCTCCACCCTGATTAGTTTCACGTGTGTCTCGTTGTCTCCCTTCACCTGAGTGTATTTGGTTCGTGTGCTTCCCTTGTCTCTTTGTCAGATCGTCGTTGAACCCATGTGTTAAGCGCTCCAGTAGTCAGTAACCTAGTGTTTTCCAAAGTGTTGTGTGGATTTTTTTACTTTTTTACTTTCTTACTCTTGGTCCTGTTTCTTTGGATTTTGCCTGCTCCCTGCTGGACTTGTTTGCATCATTTGGACTGCTTCCCTGTTCTGACCACTGCCTGTGTCGTTGTTCGCTCTATATCATAGATATTGTCAGAATGTGTCTGAGGCAGAATGAGTCACATCTGAGCTTGAAAAACAGTCACAAAAGCCTTAAAACAAAGAACTGCAGCACATCTGCCTCTTTGTTTCCATTGAACATATTTCCCATCAGCTCACCAATTAAACCTGAGAAGCATCTCAGGGAAACCATGACCTGATCTGAGATCTGACATCCTGCAGCTCCTGTTTCTGTTTGTGTTTGTATTCATTCCCACAGCGAGGGTCGAGGCGTCGAGTCCCTCAGGTATCAGAAAACCTATGAATGCTGAGTCGAGATCAGTCCGAGAGCTTGAAAGGTGAGAGTTTCACTGCGTCAGACGCTGCTGTCACTGATCTCTGATCAACACACTGAAGACAGGAAGTTTGATCTGAACAGAAACACGGAGGGTGAGGCTGATGATACTGAGGAGACAGGACGAAGGACAGCAGCTGAGTAAATACTGTCATCCTCCTGCTTCCCATCAGCCACCTCTCCAGCTGCTGTGATAAAAGCTGATCACTGCTCAGATCTGATTTCTTTTGTCTAACTGTTAACATCATGTTTCACCACATACAGAATGTGATAACTGATACGACACGCTGACCGTCTGTCGCAGCTGCTGCAAACTCAACTTTCTCTAAAGGAATATTCTGCTTATTATTTGCTAATTAATGTACCATGTTTCACGGCTGCGGCCCAACATGCTTCACAAAACGGCATTAAAAACAATGTTAAGGAGAAAATAGAACAAAAATAAATAAAATATACCTGTTAGTGTGAGAGGTAATCAGTGTGCGAAATGCGAGGGGTTAATTAATGTTATAGTTGGTTATATAATGGTTTGGTTAATGTAAGGAAAGATTATGGTCAGGGTTAATAAATATGTTGATGTTGAAGAGCAACTTAACACCCTGTTTTAGCTTCAACACGCTCTCTGCACATGATCAATGCTCCAGCTTCCCTCTAACTTTACCCCTGACTGTCCACACCCACACGTTTCTGCAGTTTTCTGACATTATAATGTGGGATATACATCAGAATTCATACAACTGCAGTATTACGTTTTAACGTATATAGACAAGTTGGTATGAGGGTGGTAGAAAAGTCATCAACACAATGTCATGATAACTTTTAAATGGACATTTTCACTAGAACTAAAGTAACTTGCTGCAAACCAGTAAAATGATTGTTTAGAGGCAAATTTGTGACTCATCCTCACATTTCCAAAACTTTTCTTTTTACCACGTCACCTTTGATATGCACTTGTCAGCTCTGGCTAGCTAACATGCTAGTAGCAGTAACAATGCTAAGACAGGCTACACAAAGTTAGCTCTACTGGTAGAAATGAGCAGTGAGTGTCCCAAACATCAACTGGCAGCACGGGTTAAAAAAACACAGACACATTAGCATTTACAAGTAATCTTATCATTTAAAATGGTAATGTTAGCATAAAATAGTAACGTAAGCAATAAACAAATTAAGTTGGCATAGAAAGAAGTAATGTTTTCCTGAAACAATTAACATTTTCCACCCATTAATTTTGTGTTGTTTAACGTAAGAGCTGTTTGAACTGTTAGAAGCCACAGAGAATATTGGTTATCATTAATTATTATTTTATTTATAAAGGACAGTGCATATTAAATAGGGTTGAGCGAGTAAACGAGTAAACGGCTGAAACGAGTATCCAGTACAGTTCATGTGCTTTTTATGAGTATCATAAGAGTAAAATAAAATATTTGTACTCGTAAATATAGCAAATTTTATTATTTTTTTAAAAACTGTATATAGTTCTCTTACTCTTGTGATCAAAAACATTGCTCTGAGGCTCAATTCTGAGGCTGGTCTGTAAATAGTTTTCTAATAAATATAGCAACTTCTGATCAACCAGTATCAATTAACTTACAGTTTAAGCCACACCCATTCTGAGTACGGATACGAATACGGAAAATTTAGTTGGTTGAACGAATACAGATAATGGTGTATGCGCTCATCCTTATAATTACACTGACATCAATGTAAATGTGTCATGGTGAATGACTGAATGTGACCTTTGACCTGCAGAGTTTTGGGGTCTATTAAACACAATTTCTGGATTTTACTGGAAAATAACTTCTGTTGTAACAAACACTATGAAATAAGACCAGGATCAGTAGACAGTGTAATAAAGTGAGCGTACATGTTGTTTAAAGTTACTGTTAAACTGCAGGTCTGTTACTCTGGTCTTCTGTTCGTCTTTAAAATCCTCCCTGATGATTACCCAGCATGCTCGTTTCCACTTCAAAACAACCCGTAGTGTGTGTTTTCTTCAGCCTGCAGTTTCCTCAACATTTCGAAACACTTCACCCCCCCACCCCCGGAGCAGACCTCAGCCACAGACGGTTAATCCCTCACTGAGCAGAAGCCCTCAGAAATCAATTGAAACCCTCCAACTTTCAGCTCCTCAGATGAAATGAAGCCCAGAGACGTTTGGTTTCAGTTTGATCCTGTTTCAGCTGAGCAACACAAAGTGGACAGGAAGTATGTTTGCGGTCCGTAGTGATGGGAATTACGGATCTTTTGGCTCCCAAACTGCTCTTCATTTAGTGCCACTTCTGCTGGTCGCTGCCGAAGTTACTTTCTTATTTGTTGCAAGAAATAAATATGCAAGATTCTTCATCTGCAATACATAGAAATAGTCATATTGATGGTTAAAAAGTGGGATGTGTCAAGAATAATTATAGTTGTGTAACAAAAATAACCCCCTACTAACAAAATAGTGTGGTTAATAAATAATTACACAGATCTATACAGACACATACAGTATATGTCAGTTTAATTAGTATGAAACAAAAATATTTTTGCTCTGTTCAAAAGTGTAATTTGTTCGTTGTCATGCATTTCTTTTTCCATGACGGTAGGGTATGTGATTCTGGGGAAATCCAATACCACGACAAATACCATGATATAGAGCGAACAACGACACAGCAAGTAAAGTAACTAACGTTAGCTAGGTTGTAGGTTAGCAAACTGTTAACAGCCAACTTTCAGGAAAACAACTATGACAGAGTTGAATCAAACAGATGAGATGAGAGAGAAACTCAACTTTAAATTAGATTTCCTGTGTAATAAGAAAAATGACTAACCTACAACTTGTAGAGAAATTGAAATTTCATTATCTAAAATGTTTCTGTGGCAGCTTCACTCTGACATGTTGAGGTCAGTTTGGCCCCTCCCGGCCACCGTACCCAGAGGATGTATTATAAGGTGACCCCATGCAACCACTATATGTTCATATAAAGACTTTCATTTTCTAATCGCTACATGGACGTTCCTGTCAAACTTAGAGAACCAAACCAGCTTCAGAGGCAACATGAATCTACCATCAGCGGGTCTAAAAATATTAAAGCCATTATGTGTTTAATCACAGTTTTATCTCTGCGAGGTTCCTTCAGATTAATCATCTCTGCAAGGCCACCGGGACAAATTAACAGCAAGTTTTCGTGCTAATTTTAACTGTAATCCGGGTGTTGATTGACAGTGTTGTCAGACCTCAGAATAACTCTGCACTCGAGTGTCCGTGCTGTTTGGATTATTTAAGATTATGTTGTAATTCCCCTTTTAATCTGCCCTGTTTTAAGATCGGAGAGTCGCACTCTGCGATGAAGTGTTGAAAGCTTTTGATGAGATGTGGAAATCCTGATCGTCACTCTGCTGTTCTCATGAAAAACTTTCTCTGTGAACTGACCAGTTTTATCGGAGATTAACTGCCTGCTGCTGCTGTGGAGACTCATCCTGTCCAACTGAAGAAAAACATGTGAAGACGAGTCAAAAACAATCAGACTGAAAATTATATGAAGCAGGTGGTTCGTATAGAGACAAAAATATTACAAATAAGAAGCTGAACTCGACTCATAAACAGCAGAAATCTGCAGCTTTGTTTTGTCTTTGTTTAGCAGTTAAACTGTCCTTATTCATGATGTCCTTTATTTCAGCACAAACTCAGCTGTAAGTCTGATGCCAGGATCCCAAAATAAAAGAAAAAAGACACAGTTAAGTCTACAAATTAAAAATATAGTTTCACTATTTATATACACAAATACAACAGAAACATGTAAGAAATAAAACCGGTTTTATGCCTTTTTCACTGAAAGTCTGTCTGTCTGTAAATTACTGAACATATTAATAGTTAAGTTTCAAATAATGTAAATAATTTGAGACTTTGAACTCAGCTTGTCTCTACATGATGTTTAAATAAAGTTATGTTACTATAAATAAAACATGATCAGTGTGTTCAGTGATAAATCGATTCCAGAGGGGAAACACAGGACGTCAGATTTACTCCTGCAGCTATAAACCATCTACAGGTACCTGAACCAGAACAAACAAGTCAACTCTGACCTGTCAGGAAAACAAAACACATCCTGTCTGGTTATTTCTATAGAAGCCCACTTCTGCCAGGGAAAGAACAAACTGATGAAAAGTTAGACATGATGAAAATTAAAATACTTGTGGTCACAATTTTGACATATCTCAAAAAGGACAGCTAACAGCTGCTAACAGCTGATTCAGCTACTTTTAATGGGGACAGTTTTCACTAAATGTGAACATATTTAGGCTAAAAAAACAAAACAAAACGTGGCTGTAAAGAGAACAGAGAGGCGAAGTCCCGCCACTTCCAGTGGACCACCATGGGAGCTTATTTCTGAGAAAATATGTACGTTAGTCAACGGCGAGAGACAGATGATTTTTTGAGTTTAAAAACATCTTGATTGCTATTAAAGATAAAGTTAAAATTCTATTACATAGTCCAATTGAAAAAACACAGACAGGAATCTTTATTTTAATATATATACACATATATACACACACACAGTGGTGTGAAAAAGTGTTTGCCCCCTTCCTGATTTCTTATTTTTCTGCATGTTTGTCACACTTAAATGTTTCAGATCATCAAACTAATTTAAATATTAGTCAAAGATAACACAAGTAAACACAAAATGCAGTTTTTAAATGAAGGTTGTTATTATTAAGGGAAAACTAAATCCAAACCTACATGGCCCTGTGTGAAAAAGGGATTGCCCCTCCTGTTAAAACATAACTGTGGTTTATCACACCTGAGTTATATTTCTCTAGCCACACCCAGGCCTGATTACTGCCACACCTGCTCTCAATCAAGAAATCACTTAAATAGGACCTGCCTGACAAAGTGAAGTAGACCAAAAGATCTTCAAAAGCTAGACATCATGCCGAGATCCAAAGAAATCCAGGAACAAATGAGAAAGAAAGTAATTGAGATCTATCAGTCTGGAAAAGGTTATAAAGCCATTTCTAAAGCTTTGGGACTCCAGCGAACCACAGTGAGAGCCATTATCCACAAATGGCGAAAACATGGAACAGTGGCGAACCTTCCCAGGAGTGGCCGGCCGACCACAATTACCCCAAGAGCGCAGCGACGACTCATCCAAGAGGTCACAAAAGACCCCACAACAACATCCAAAGAACTGCAGGCCTCACTTGCCTCAGTTAAGGTCAGTGTTCATGACTCCACCATAAGAAAGAGACTGGGCAAAAATGGCCTGCATGGCAGAGCTCCAAGACGAAAACCACTGCTGAGCAAAAAGAACATTAAGGCTCGTCTCATTTTTGCCAGCAAACATCTTGATGATCCCCAAGACTTTTGGGGAAATACTCTGTGGACTGACGAGACAAAAGTTGAACTTTTTGGAAGGTGTGTGTCCCGTTACATCTGGCGTAAAAGTAACACCGCATTTCAGAAAAAGAACATCATACCAACAGTAAAATATGGTGGTGGTAGTGTGATGGTCTGGGGCTGTTTTGCTGCTTCAGGTTAACATCTCAAACGTTTGACTATTTTGACATATTATGTCATAATTTTGACTTAAAATGAGTATTTATATTTTTCATGATGCAAAACTTTTAATCTATTTTTTTCTTGTCCTGGCAGAATTGGTCTTCCATAATTTTCACATCATGTTTGTAGAAAATAACTTAATAAAAAGTAAAAAAGTCTAAATTGCATGAACAGAGTGAGTGTGATGATGTAACAGGAACCAATTTATTTCCTCTCTGCTTTCCTGTTTTTTTTTTATTTCTCCAGTTTACAGTTGATTTTCATTCTGCTCAGTATCTGTCTTCTCAATTAAAACTGCTCTGTGCGTCTTCAGTCAGGAGGAGGAAATGTGATTTTGGAAAAATAGAAGAACTAATCAACGTAAAAGGCAACGGCCGACCCATTTAGATATTAACTGCCTGTTAACTGTGGCCTCAGCACATTCAAACTTTCAGACAATGAAGAAAAAGGGAAATTAAGGTTACGTAAGCATGTCGACTCATGTGGAGTGATCCTGTAAAACAATACAATTTCACCAGAGAGGATTAATTTCTCTGTTTCCTCGAGTTCTCAGGCAGAAAGTCAGACAGAAGAAGAGAAATTAGTGTTTTAATCTGTTTAATGGACTTTTTTAAAGAGGTGACAAAAGACACATCTGACGGAGGAGTTTTATCTAAAGGATGTCAAACTGAAAATCAACATTTGTTTTCTTGGTTCAGAGTTGATTTGAAACATTTTGTTTATACGTCTTGGTCCGACTCTTCACATCCTAACAGAAACTGTGAGACTTTCTACATCACAGAGAGATTTGAGGTTAGTATTGGTGGCTAGCTTCCTAGCTATCAATAATAAGCTTGCTAAAGCTTATAAAGGCTAGCAAGCTAGCCTAAGCTACACTAAGTTATGCACAGGAGTCACAAGAAAGAACACAAGACCTCAATCCAACAAGATACAACATGTAAATCAGACAGACTTGGAGTGGAAGGTGGATTTGGTCTCTTTTGATAAAGCTTGTTTCCGTTAGCTTTGAGTTAGCTTCTAGTTTCAGTCAGCTTAGAGTTAGGGTGCATTCCATTTGAACTGGGAAATCAGACTTTCCAAGTTCCCAGTTGGACATTTCAACTTGAACGCCCCCTGAAGAAATGCTACATCCGCTGGACATCAGCATATTCGAGCCCCTGAAGTCTGTGTTCAGCACCCTGGCCAGTCGCACGGGTCTGGTGAGGGGAGACATGGTGGTGGGGAAGAAGCACTTCTCCTCAGTGCTGAAGCATGCCCACGAGAAGGTCGTCACAGCCGAAAACATCATGGCCGGATTCAGAAAGGCAGGCATCTTTTGTCTGTCAGGAGAGGCAGTGGACATGACGCAGGTTAGGTTCTTTATTTTATTCCCTATAATTATTCCTATTAATTGTGTTATGCAACTTAAATCTAACTTAATGTGAAGAATACTAGTTGTTAACCTGAGCAATCTCTATCTGGATTGTAAAGCTTGTTCCCAATGAACCTCCTGTGTCCACCTCCTCCGCTGCACCAGCTGCTGTACCCACCTCCTCTGCTGCACACCTCCTCCTCTGCACCAGCTGCTGTGCCCACCTCCTCCGCTGCACCAGCTGCTGTGCCCACCTCCTCTGCTGCACACCTCCTCCGCTGCACCTGCTGCTGTGCCCACCTCCTCTGCTGCACACCTTCTCCGCTGCACTTGCTGCTGTGCCCACCTCCTCTGCTGCACACCTTCTCCGCTGCACCTGCTGCTGTGCCCACCTCCTCTGCTGCACACCTCCTCCGCTGCACCAGCTGCTGTACCCACCTCCTCTGCTGCACACCTCCTCCGCTGCACTTGCTGCTGTGCCCACCTCCTCCACTTCAGTGTCCTCACCATCTGTCACATCCCCAAACACACCCATCAGCTCCTTGTCACCTGCCAATCCAGAGGAAACAATTCAATTCAATTCAAACCCAGCCGACTACAGGATTGATTGATAATTGACATTTCAGAAAGGAGACGGCACACCTCCTGAGTCATTTCCTGTATCTGTGTCACGTGGGTTTCACCACTGCCCCGCCCATTTAGGAGACTTGCGGCAGGTCCTGAGTCGATTCACTCCAATGGAAGAAGTGAACGTGAGCACAGATTATGACAGATTCTTTCGCCCCATAGTCACCAAAGTAAATATCGGACCCATTTTTCACAAGCCACGTATCTTCAGAACATTCTAACACTAAAATGGCATTTTACAGACGGACAAATCAGGACAAAATTAACTTTGATCAAGACCTGACTGTCTCAGCAACACAGATAGTACTTCTCTCTGTTGGTGTTGAACCGTTGATCTGGTTTCGATGCAGTGCTGCCAACGTCGCTTTCCAACCGGATAAACAGAAATTTAAAGGGATTTATGTCACACCATGAATTAAAAGTTAAAACAGAAATAAAACTTGTGATTCTTTGCTTAATAATATTATTGTTATTATTATTTTACTTGGGAGAGGCGACCACGCCCACTTAGACAGGAAATATATACCATTTCATACCATTGGTACAACATGTAAATCAGACAGACAGGATTTTTTTCTCTTTCCATGGAGCTAGGCTAACAGTTTCCCTTTGCTTCCAATATTTGTGCTAAACTAGAATAAGCAAAGCATACAAAGTGTCTGTTGCTCATTTTGTTTTTAAAGTCAACAGAACTCCACTTCCAAATCTGACAATTTTGTTTCTTTCTTCTTTATTTAGTATACACTCACCTCAGAAAATAAAATTTGACACATTTTTATGAAATAGTTTGGTGTTTTGGTAAATTCGGCATATGTGGTAATGGCCAATCCTATTTCATATTTTTAATAAAATCTAAACTTTTACATGTAGATCAGCAACACTCACCACCAGGAGGTTTAGTGAAAACACTGTGTTTGGGCTTTGATGGAGCAAGGCTAGCAGTTTTCCCCTGCTTCCAGTCTTTGTGCTAAGCTAGACCAACTATGTCTGTACTGAGAGATGAAATTGATATCCATCTTGTCATCTATGCGTTGAACTGTTCCTGTCAGTTTGCTGATTGATGTGTGGAGGATAAATCCCCTCAGAGTCTGTGTGTCTGTCTCTGTCCACAAAATGGCTTCCCCCTGTCGCCGTGCAGATAATCAGCACAGTAACATCTCGTGTCCCTCGGGGAGCAGAACCAGGCGTGGACTCATGTGGTCTACTCCTTACTGTCTTTATTTCTCTTTTCCTTCTCTTCATGCTGCATACGCTGCCTCTGCCTAATCTAAATTGCACACTAGACCACAGTAAACGAGGATCATGTGTGACTTTTTTATTTATTTACCCGTTTATTATTTTCCTTTTTTTCCTCTCAGAGTCGAGAGCTGCATGAGAAGAGCTCAGAGTCTTCAGGCCCCTGAGGGGGAAATAATTATAAAACTGAAGATAAAAAGTCTTTTCCATGAATATCAGATGAACACAGCTCTTATCACTGATGTGGGATCAGATTACATGATGGGGAGAATACACTACATGGCCGAAAGTATGTCGGCAGCTGAACATTTTCACCATATGTGATAGTGGAACATGTGATTCTGCCTCCATGGACATTAAGTTTCTTCGTCATATTGGACAAATTATCAGTTTATGGTGTTATTAAGGTTAAGGGATGTTGGTTTACGCTAGTAGCAAATTAATTATATTAGTTTCTAAGTTGTTGTGGTTTATAAGTGGTTGCTGAGTTGTTGAAAGTGGTTGCTAAATTGCTAAGTTGTTGAAAGAGGTTGCTAAGTTGTAAAAATGGTTGCTAAGTTGTTGAAAGTGGTTGCTAAATTGCTAAGTTGTTGAAAGAGGTTGCTAAGTTGTTAAAAATGGTTGCTATGTTGTTGAAAGTGGTTGCTAAATTGCTAAGTTGTTGAAAGAGGTTGCTAAGTTGTTGAAAGATGTTGCTAAGTTGTTGAAAGTGGTTGCTAAATTGCTAAGTTGTTGAAAGAGGTTGCTAAGTTGTTAAAAATGGTTGCTAAGTTGTTGAAAGTGGTTGCTAAATTGCTAAGTTGTTGAAAGATGTTGCTAAGTTGTTGTAAGTTTATAGAGTTTCACCTGGTTCACTGAATTGTACAACACAAGTTTACGCTTGAATCAAGATCACGTTTCCAAACAAGTAGGCATATCAGGTGCGTTTTAACAGGTATCTTGTAGGTAGGCAATATGTGTAGCCTATAAATGATAAACATAGCTTAGGTGTGTTATATGATTTACAAAGTGTTCCCCCTAAATAGCTCTACAGACCTATTAAAGAGGAAGACTTGCTTCGTCCTCTGCGACTTCCCCGAACACCTAGTCAGATGTGCGCTGAAACCAGCACCTCAAAAGGGCCTTGAGTCTCTTGATTAATATGTTTTATTCTTCACATGTTTTTCAGCCGTCAGTTTGTTTCTACAGGTTATTCTGAAGTGTAATCCTACATGCTGCATAATATCTCTGTGTTTTTGAGTCCTGGTCGCCCACATGAAGTCAGTTTTGGATTGTAGTTTTTTATGATTCTGGTCTGTGCTAGTTTTATTTCAGTCCTGGCAGAGGCTCATGATGGACTCTGTGAAGTTTGCAGGTCTTTGTTGTGGCTTTGTGTGGAACCGGCTCTCTCTGTCTGTGGGGGTCTGGCTTCAATATGTCGCTGTGTTGTGTACTGGCATTGTGACGATGTGGTGAGGGAAACCAGACTCTCTGAAGTGTACCTTCACTTAGCCGTTCTATTTCTTCCTCCTGTCGTTCACCACAAAACATCCACAGGCTTCAGATTTCAGTCTCCACGTCTGGCCGACCTTCGACAGCAGAGAAAACAGAGAAAACAAACCTCTGCATTGAACTCTGGACAGGCAGGGCACACCGAGGGCCAGTCATGTCATCAACGGGTACAAGACCAGGTCTGTCTGTGAGCAGCTCTGAGTGGTGGACCACAGTTAACAGCTCTTTACACCTATCAGTGTTCTTTATCTACAGACCATCAATTAGTCACATTTACAAAACAACAGTTTTTACAAAATACTTTTACTCTTAATGGATGACCCTTGATGCAGTCTGGTGAAAACCATGCATCTCCAAAATGACCTAAATGAAAAACAGCTCTGTTTTCTACTTGCTTTTGCTAACTAAATTCTGTTGACAGCTCTCAGTCTAACCTTTAGCTGCTGAGAGGGTTGCCAACTTCCTGAAATGGATATACAGAATGCCAGCGGAGTTAAGTTAAACCTGAACTCCAGGAGGGTCTGAATGAGAACCCAACCAATGATGATGCAGTGTTGGATGAGAGAGGACATTAATTAGCTGTGATTGTAAATGGTAAGAGCAGTGTTTTCTGCTTACTCACCAGACTTAATTCATAAATCCTAGTTTTGTTTCCTGTTGATGTACAAAGGTACTCACGTAGTGAACTTGCTTATTTTAGATGTTTTATAAATCAAGAGAGTCTTACGGTAAATTCGGCATGGGTGATTGCCAACAAAACAACGCTTAACGTCAACGAAAAGGCAATTACTTTGGTAAAGTACAGACAGAAGGGAAACGACAGGGAAGTGAAGGAACAGTCAGCGAGAGAGAGAGCGAGCTGCAAACAGCTGTTTCTACGCACCTCCCCCTGCAGTGGAACATGACAGACAGGCTGAGGGATAACACAGCAGGAGGGTTTACTTCTGTCTCATGCAAATCGTCCTGTCTTTAATAGTCTAACCTGTAATATTTCTCTCCTATAGACTTGCACTGAATTGATTCTCAAAAATACGGAACAAAGCGCGTCCCATATCAGTTCAACTCGGAACAAGTCTTTTAGTTTCCAATTACGGGACGATTCTGTATTTTACGGGACGATTGGCAACCCTAGCTGCTGAGCTAACATTACCTTAGCTAATATTACGGTGTAGTCCCTCATTCGTCCAGGAGTGTTCTATTGTAGAAAAGGTTTCAGTCGTAGTCATCTGGACACTGTTTTCAGAATCAAGACGTTTCGGCTCCCATCCGGAAGTCATTCTCAATTGTGAAAAAATTGGACGGGAACTGGAAATTTAAGCTACTCTGTGTTGCTTAAGCCCCGCCCTCAGGAAGGAGTCTACCTGAGTATCTGTTGATTAGCTAGTTTCACCTGAAACTGACCTAATAGTTTCCATGATGGCCCAGTAATCAGTAATCAGGCCTATTGTTTTCTGGCTGCACCTCCCTCATCACTGTTAAGTACCTGATTAGCATGTGATTGGCTTGACCACGGTGTTAATACACTGTGGTAAACTTTGGGCAGATTGAATCTCAGACCACCATTTCTGTTCAAAGAGGGGTTTTCTTTTTTCACAAAAATGGCTTCTTTGACTCCTCTTTCAAACCAACTCTTCTCTCTACTTAGAATCTTCACCTCGCTGTCTTCAAATGTGCGGTTTGTAGCTTTCAGACGCAAATGCACAGTGCTCTGCAATCCTGAGTTAGCATGTCGTCTGTGCTGATAAAGTCTTTTGTGAAGTGGCTGTTTAGTCTCACCTATGTACCGTTCAACTTGTGAGGAAAACTACAAAGAACGGTATGCTACGCTGATGATACTCAGCTGTACAAGCCTGTAAAGGCAGATGATGATGCTCACATTAGAAATCTAGAGGCCTGTTTATCTGCAGTGAAAAACTGGATGTCACATAATTTCCTGCTCCTAAATTCTGATCAAACTGAGATGCTGGTCATTGGCCCTGCTCAACATGGACACCAGTTTGATCAAGTAACAGTAACTATCGACAACTGTGTGATTTCTCAAAGCTTAACAGTCAAGAATCTTGGTGTTAGTTTGATCTTGCCCTCTTTAGATCAGCACACAAAATCACCAAGACGGCCTTTTTCCACCAATGCAACATTCAGCTAAAATTAGGTATTTTCTGTCCTCGGCTGATGCAGAGATCCTAACTCACACCTTTGTTTCATCCAGACTTGATTATTATAACGTTTTGTTGTCAGCTGCTGCGTGCTCCTACTAAAAGTCTTCAAATGGTTCAGAATGATGCAGCTAGGATCAATTTTAGCTTCACTTCATCAGTTCCCTGTCCATGTCAGATCTTTAAGGTGCTTCTGATGACTTAGAAAACTCAGAATAGAGGCCTCCTGTCTGTCCCAGAGTTAAACAGAAGTCAGCGGCTGCAGGGCCTTTTCCTATCGTGCCTCCTTCCTCTGGAATAACCTTCGTTCTGACATCAGACAGTCTGACTCTGAAAGTTAAAGAAAAAATATTAGTTTTAAGTTTGGATTTAAAGACAATTAGTACTCCCGTCCACACTTCAGGCCTTGTACCTGTTACCACTTTACGTCCGGTGGGTTGGTCTCAGTCTCAATGACTTTATTAACATTAGTACTTATAGTCTACTATAATCTACAAACCTTTTGATATCGACTGCATTTCTCTAACCCTCTGCTGTTTTTGTTTCTGTGCCCTAAAAGCTGCCAAGCTGTGCATGCCCCCCTCCCTCCCTCTACCTAGCCTTCTTCTCCTCCTCCTCCTCCTCCTCCTCCGGCTTCTCTGTGCTGGACCATCGGCCGTCCTGGGACCTGGTGCCTCATCCAGTCATTGATCTGGATCTTCATTCCCCTGGAGATTCAGCCTCCCCCCTTTTCTCCCTAGTTTGCATGTCATCATGTCTCTCTCTCCCTCTGTGTGCTGGTGTGTTTCTCCTCTCTGTGTCTGTATGTCCTGTCCTGTCCTCAGGCCTCTGTGGTGGAGAGGAGGTGCTGTGGAGAGGAGGTGCTGTGGATCAGGTCCTGCTTAGTGAGCAACACCTGAAGCTGCTCCTCCTGGATCCATTCTCTTCACTCATGTTTTACAAGCTACATTTTGTCATCACAATTGTAAATACTATGACTTTCTGTTGTGAATCTGTTCTGTTCTGTAATCTGTCTGTCCGTCCTGAAGAGGGATCCCTCCTAGGTGTCAGGCGTACAGTGGTAAAACAGAGTGCTGTTAGTCACAGCTAAAGTGTTAATGTTGACAACTTAAATGTGAAACCAGAAAAGGTAAAAACTTCTGAAGG
Organism: Siniperca chuatsi; assembly: GCF_020085105.1. Classification (NCBI taxonomy): domain Eukaryota; kingdom Metazoa; phylum Chordata; class Actinopteri; order Centrarchiformes; family Sinipercidae; genus Siniperca; species Siniperca chuatsi. Next base: position 29,468,149 of record NC_058053.1, read on the forward strand.
AAAATTGAAGTGTGCTCAATTACACCACAGACTGTATATAAAGATGGACGAAATGTCAGCTTCCCAAAAGTGAAGCCAGAACACCTGGACCGCCCCCTGGTGGCTGGCTGCAGTACAGGTCATAAGCCCCGCCCCCTCCATGTTAGCGTATTAACCATTTTTATTTTAGAATATATTATAACTCTAAGATCTGGCTTCTCTGTGAAGCCTATCAGGATTTAAATGTTTAGAGATTCAAAGATCCTCCTGCTGACCGACATTTAAAGATTCTCACTGAAACTTTTCTGAACCGATCAGAGCTGATCTCAGATCAGCTGTAGGCGCTGTCGCATCACTTCATCACAACTTCATCATCCTCCTCCTCCCTCCACTTCCTTCATTTATTATCTGTCCCCTGATCCTGAAGGAGTCAATGATCCTGACCCAATTAGTGGGAGCCTCCCAGGCGAGGAGGGAGGAGGGGGGACACCATCATGGTCCAGCTCTCATTTCCTGTCATGCCCTCGCTCAGGAAAATTAGATGCTAATTAATTAGCATTGGCATCTTCAGCCACACACGCCAGCTTGTGTAGAGAAATCAATGGTTCGTCAGTTCACATCAGTCCTGCGGTCAGCTGCCGGGCACGCTACAGTCCTGATCCTGAACATGCTACAGTCCTAATTCTGAACATACTACATGATCCTGAACATGCTACAGTCCTGATCCTGAACACGCTACAGACCCTGATCCTCCCTGATCCTGAACACGCTACAGTCCTGATCCTGAACACACTACAGACCCTGATTCTCCCTGATCCTGAACACGCTGCAGTCCTGATCCTCCCTGATCCTGAACACACTACAGACCTGATCCTGAATACGCTATAGTCCTGATCCTCCCTGATCCTGAACACGCTACAGTCCAGATCCTGAACATGTCATGGTTTGGACTTGCGAAGTTTGATCACAAACACGAGTTAAACTATGGAGTACCTGAGAAAGGCTGAGGGTCCAGCTGGTGGTCAGGTACTGTAGTAACCTGGAGGAACAGGAAGTCCAGTATCTGTATCGGCCAATTAATCTGTTGTAACGGTCAGGTGATGTTTCTCCTGTGAGTTTCCAGCAGAAAGACTTTAATAATGGAGTCTTGTTGTTTGAGCTCATTAGTGAACCATTAGAGTATCAGATGGTTGTTGTGTTATAATGAAGTTAACTGTTCAGGCAGCAGCTGAAGTTAATTACAGACAGAAAAGGGAAATTACAGAGTGAACATGTTCTAATCGGGTTTCACTCATACTGCAGTCAGAGGCCAGAGGCACACCCCGACACACTGAAGCACAGCACAAATACACACATGTACTGTTTATACATGTACAGATGATCAACAACTGACAGGAGAAGCAGCATGAAGTGTGGAGTCCGGCCTCCACGAGCCTCCAGAACAGCTTCAGGGCTGCTGGCCGAGTCTGTGGAGCTCTGCTAGAGGATGAACACATCCTCCACAAGATGTTCCCTCAGTTATATATACAGCCTTTATTTAATCAGCTTGTCTCACTGAGATCAGACACACCTGAGTACAGCAGGTAGAGAGAAACACAAGCTAAAGGACAGACAGCATCAGAGACAGTCATGTGACTGTAAAGGCTTTTTCATCCTCACCAAACCGTTCAGTGAGTCCTGGTGCGCGGAAGCATCTGCATCTGATGTGTGTCTTTTTCATCCAGGTAACAAAGCAAATTTCACCTAGAATTTTTAAATAATAATAATGTAATGGTAGTGGTAATTTCAATATCAATAAAGTAATAATAATAAGAATAATAGTGATAGGAATAATAATGATAATAATAGTAATAAGACTAATAATTGTAGTAGCAGTTGTCAAGCAGGAACACGGGGGCAGCAGGTGGCCCACAATCACAGATCCAGACTCTGCAGCTCCGGAGGCAGAAATACCTGCGCCCTCCTTGAGTGCAGTGTTCTAGTCAGGTAATAAGGTATTATGAGATCTTTAAGATATGATGGTGCCTGACAATTAAGAGTTTTGTAGGTGAGGAGAAGGATTTTAAATTATATTCTAGATTTTACAGGGAGCCAGTGCAGAGAAGCTAGTATTGGAGAAATATAATCTCTTTTCCTAGTTCTGGTCAGGACACGTGCCGCAGCATTCAGGATCAACTGGAGAGTCTTAAGGGACTTATTTGGGCACCCCGATAATAAGGAATTGCAATAATCCAGCCTAGAAGTAACAAATGCATGGACTAGTTTTCCGGCATCATTTTGAGACAGGATGTGCCTGATTTTTGCATTCGTCCAGGAGTGTTCCATCGTAGAAAAGGTTTCAGTCGTAGTCATCTGGACACTGTTTTCAGAATCAAGACATTTCGGCTCCCATCCGGAAGTCATTCTCAATTGTGAAAATGGTCTGAGAACTCAGAAATTTAAGCTACTCTGTGTTGCTTAAGCCCTGCCCAGCGGAGACTCAGGCAGACTCCTCCCTGAGGGCGGGGCTTAAGGAGGACAAGATGAATTTTTTCTCTAATAGTTAAAACTTTATCATTAAAGAAGCTCATGAAGTGGTTACTGCTGAGGGCTATAGGAATACATGGCTCAATAGAGCTATAACTCTCTGTCAGCCTGGCTACAGTGCTGAAAAGAAACCTGGGATTGTTCTTATTTTCCTCTATTAATGATGAGTAGTAAGCTGCTCTGGCATTACGCAGGGCTTTCCTGTATGTTTTAAGACTATCTTGCTAGACTAAACAAGGTTCTTCCAGGTTGTTGGAACGCCATTTCCTTTCAAGTTTTCGTGATGTTTGCTTTAATTTGCGGGTTTGAGGGTTATACCATGGAGCTAACCTTCTTTGTTTTATTATCTTTTTTTTAGAGGAGCGATAGAATCGAGTGTCGTTCACAGTGAGTCTGCAGCGCTATCAACTAGATGGTCAATTTGGGAGGGGCTAAAATTTGCATAGGAGTCCTCTGTTATGAGACATAACATCTTCACTTCCTTAAATTTAGCTACATCACTATCAGATAGACATATAGAGTAAGAATCTTTGCCTAATGGCGTGTAGTCCAGTAATAGGAGTTCAAAAGTTATTAAATAATGGTCCGATAATGAAGGATTCTGTGGAAAGACTATTAAATGTTCAATTTCAATGCAATATACCAGAACAAGGTCGTGGGTGTGGTTAAAACAGTGAGTGGGTTCATGTACACTCTGACAAAAGCCAATCAAATCTAATAATGAGATAAACGCAGTACTAAGGCTATCATTTTCAACATCCATATGAATATTGAAATCACCTACAATAATTACTTTATCTGTTTTAAGAACTAAACTTGATAAAAACTCTAAGAATTCAGATAAAATATTTCTTCTTCTTTTCGTTTCGGCTGTTTCCTTTCAGGGGTCGCCACAGCGAATCATGTGCCTCCATCTAACCCTGTCCTCTGCGTCCTCTTCACTCACACCAGTTAACTTCATGTCCTCTCTCACTACATCCATAAACCTCCTCTCTGGTCTTCCTCTAGACCTCCTGCCTGGCAGCTCCAACCTCAGCATCCTTCTACCAATATATCCACAGTCTCTCCTCTGAACACGTCCAAACCACCTCGATCTGGCCTCTCTGACTTTATCTCCGAAACATCTAACATGAGCTGTCCCTCTGATGTCCTCGTTCATCTAACATGAGCTGTCCCTCTGATGTCCTCGTTCCTGATCCTGTCCGTCCTCGTCTCTCCCAAAGAGAACCTCAGCATCTTAAGCTCTGCTGCCTCCAGCTCTGCCTCTTGTCTTTTCTTCAGCGCCGCTGTCTCTAAGCTGTCCAACATCGCTGGTCTCACCGCCGTCTCCAACACCTGTCCTTTCATTCTTGCTGATACTCTTTTATCACACACCACACCTGACACTTTTCTCCACCCGTTCCAACCTGCTCGCACTCGCCTCTTCACCTCTTTTCCACAGTCTCCATTGCTCTGAAAGATAAAATATTTATATTATATATTTCCACTCTGATATTTCACATGTAGAGAGTCACAAGTGATGATGACGGCTGGATGTCGTTTTATTTTTCTAAACTTGTGTTGATTCAATACCTGAGTTTCTGATTGCAAAACAATACTTATAATAATACTAATCAATACCTACTTGAGGAATACAAATGTCTCAAATGTCTCAATCATAGAAAAGTTTTGTGAATAAATAAAATAAATGAAATTATTAAAAATCTGTAAATTACTACGGTACTCCGAAAGTCCCCAAAAATATTTTGATTCCACATTTAAGGTCCATAACGTCTGCCCATACACATACACACACATATATATATAATAATTTGTGCTAAAGATAAAAAATCTCTTCTCCACAGTGATACAATAAAAGATTATGAATGACAAGACTTTTGATTTTCAGATTTTGATACCCTGTGGTGATAAAATGGTTCGAAACTGCAGCCTAATGATGACGTCAAACTACAAATATGAAATTTAGTCACTAAATGTAAATCATATAATATTTAAGCCTCCTGATGCAGGATCTTTTATTTTCCACAATACAAAATAACGGATCAGTAAAAATTCCAACGTCATGGTTGAAAAGTGTTTTTACATGAGAAGAAGAAGAGTCTATAGAAACAGAACACAGAAGAAGAAAGAAGAGAAAAGTTTGATAAATACATTAAAACATCATCAGATTTATTTTCTTTCTCCGTCACTTCAGATTCATACTGACGTTACAGATCGGAGGAATATTTAAGAAAAATGTGACTTTTTAGCTGAAAGGGAGCTGAGATGATAATTATTCATAATGATAGTGTCAGAGCGGATGATCGTCAGGATGGAGGCTCAGTAATGAGGTGGAGGAATATTCATGGCACACCGGCTCTCCGTCCTCAGTGTAATAATGACATATGGCAGGCCAAGATGTCGGCCATCACACCATATTAACCGTTCAGGGGCCGAGTCCTCCAAGGTGACGGATCTGTCCTGATCCTGACCTTATTAACTAAAAACCCCTCAGAGACATGACAAGTTCAACCCAACAAAATGGATCATTTACTTGAGGTCGGAGGGTTAAAAGGAAACAAATATATTCATAAATGTTTCCTAAACAAATATGAGTGATTACAATCAGCCTGGTACGCGTCTACAAGTCGGAAACTTCCTTCAAAAGGTAACTTAAAGCCCCATCTCCACATTATTTATGATTAACAACTATATTGAACACTTTAAATACCCCCCAAAAACACAATTCAGTCACAGTGGAGACAGACTCAGGATTTCTATTTAAGAAGTGTTTAATATAAGAACTCAGTTTGAAAGACATTTTCAGGGAAAGTTTACACAAGATTTTCACGACAATGAAATTAAATCAGACTGTTATCAGAAACTTCTGGTCAACAGTAATAATCATGATTATGAAAATAATTAAAATAATAATTACAATATTTTAAAACCACCTGAACTTACAGTAGAAATACACAGAAACCAGATTAACCTGTTTCTGCAAAATCTCAAGTCATCAATAAACAGAAATCAAAAATCTGAATTGAGACTGAAGCAGCGAATCACACGTCTTTACTCTGATGGAAACAAAGTGATGTGTTTAAATTATTAGTTAAAGGACCAATTATGTATGTCAATGATTTTATTGTTTACAAGCTGCGACAAAAATATGTTTTTCTCAAATAAAAAACCCGATGAACCTAAATAACCGTCTTCTTCAAACTTTATTTCGCAAACTGCATATAAAGTAGTTAAAGTAGCTAAACCTCGCACAGCTACAACAGTAACATGCTGCTTAATTAATAATGTCATTTATTACATCATAGTGATGTTACGTTGGCAAACAATCCCATTCTTTTCAACGGCTCATTGGTACGAACAAAGGAAACTGAGTCGCACTTGGTGAGAGCGGTTCTTTTTATCGTTGAGCCCAGATTTCACTGCCTGCCCTAAATCCCCCCCCTTTTCATGTGAACAGTGTCCCAGTAACGTTTTCACTCGGTCACAAAGTGTCTGCAACTCACAGCGCGATAGTGGGTCCACTTGATTACTATCCCGGCGTACGCTGGTGTCACATCAGCTGGGCGGAGTTAAAAGGTATTCTAGTGTTGCATGAATTGCATTCAAGGCAAGGCAACTTTATTTACATAACACATTTCATACAGAGGGTGAATTCAAAGCAGTAAATTCACTGACAAAGCAGAGGCGTCACCTTGTGCAATGTTTACAGTGCAGATCATTGACATCTGGCAATACGAGTAATTTAGTGCTGCTAAACTAGTCCACACAGGCGAAATTAAATTATATTGGTGGGATGTCTAAGTTTGAATCCGATCCAAATCTTACCCTATCATTATCCTAGTGATTATTTCACAGACAAACCGAGTAACCCCGCCCCCTGAAACAGGAAAGGAACGGAGCCATAACACCGTACTATAATATCAGCCAGTCAGTACTTTTACTTGTAATACTTAAAGTACATTTAGCTGATAATACTTATGTGCTTTTACCACAGTAGGATTTTAAATGCAGGACTGACTGCCTGTAGGAGAGCCGCAGTTGTGTGATGGTGTTCATGAGTGTCATCAGAACATTTGCACTTTGTGTTTTGGGATCCAGAGAAACGTCCGTGCAGCTCTGCAGAGTCGCAGCTCGTCTGGCGAGCTGACAACAACCTTTTGGATGCAATTATGTGCTGAGAGGCCCCGCGAGGGCCCCCATCCACCTCACAACGCTCCGTCAAGAGCCCGCTGACAGCTTGGAGGGCCGCCCTGCGCCGCACTCCTTCCATCCTGTTCCAGGACTCGATCCACAGCGGCCCAGAAACCCCCTCCAACCCCCCCTCCGGTCTGCAATCTGTCCCCCAGCCAAGCCTCAGCTCACATCCAGCTCCAGCTTCTAATGCCACACCTTCCTGCTGAGGCCTTCTCAAGGAAGGGAGGGATCTCACCCACATTGTTCTAAACGGAGATAAATACAGGGTTGAGTTCCACCTTCAGAACCAACACCTCACCACAGTCCTCCAGGACTCCGCTCTGGATTCTGGTCTCTGCTGCCAGATTCTCGCTGGTTTCTGTTCCCTGCCAAACTCTGTGTCAAACCTCGACCCGCAGCACTTATAGAAGTCCGCTCTGCGAATGCTGCTGGATCAAAATACCTAAAGCTGGATTCACTAAATAACACAGCAGCTCTGCCAGAGCATGAAACATGATCTGATTCTGTAGAGAAGCAGTTTAAAGGGAACGACTACTGAAGATTAACTGACCTGCAGTCAACTCACATCATGTCAATAATAATCTGGTATTTTCTAGACTAAATGTATTAAAATGTGATTGTTTGACACAAGAAAATAAAATATATAATAATAAATAATAAAACATTATTTATAGAGCACTTATCAGAGCAAAGTACAAAGTGCTTCACAAAGAGAGAAATAAAATACCACAGTGAATGCTAAAATATAAAGAATTAAAATATATAAAATACACAAAAACAATAAAATAAACAGCCAGGCATCTGCTTTCCGATAAAAATGTGTTTTGAGAAGAGACTTAAACGAAGATACTGACTCAGACAACCTAATTTCTTCGGGCAAGTTGGTCCAGAGCCTCGGGGCCCTGATGGCAAAAGCTCTGTCCCCCTTAGTTTCCATCCTGGACTCAGGAACAGACAGGAGACCCCTGCCCGAAGATCTCAAACTACGTGAAGGTTCATAAGGGATTACAAGGTCTAAAATATAGTCTGGGACCATGAAGAGCCTTAACAGTAATCAACAAGATCTTAAAATCAATCCTGAAACCAACAGGAAGCCGATGTAAAGAGGCTGAAACAGGTGTGATGTGGTCGCACCTGGTCCTGGTTTACAGCCGAGCAGCTGAGTTCTGTACAGTCTGCAGTCTGTCAGAGTTTTTAGATTAAGACGAGTGAACAGGCTGTTACAGTAATCGAGGCGTGAGGAGATAAAAGCATGTACAACAGTTTCTGCATCACTAAGATTTAAAATAGATCGGATTTTTGCAATGTTTCTGAGGTGATAGAAACATGATTGGACAAGCTTAGTGATATGTTGCTTAAAACATAAACTGCCATCAAACAGGACACCAAGATTTCTTGCAACAGGCTTGATATGTTGTGACAGGTTACCAGTAGATGGCAGTATTTGTTTAGTGATGTGTTGGGGCCCAATAACAAGGATTTCAGTTTTATTTGAGTTGAGCTGAAGAAAATGTATCGACATCCAGTGTTTTATGTCAGACAGGCAGTCCTGCAGAGAACTCAGCGTACTGAGGTCAGTGGGCTCGACAGGGAGGTACAACTGTGTGTCATCCGCATAACAATGAAAAGAAATACCATGTCTGCGGATTACATCACCCAAAGGAAGCATGTATAAGGAGAACAGTATTGGTCCCAGAAATGAACCTTGAGGCACACCATACTTGATATGGGAAAAGGATGACATGAAGTTATTAATGCTGACACAGAATTTCCTATTGGACAGATAAGATGAGAACCAGTCTAGACCAGTGCCAGATACACCCACCCAGTGCCTCAGTCTATCAAAAAGAATGCCATGATCAACTGTGTCAAAGGCAGCACTTAAGTCCAGCAGCACAAGAATTGAACACATGCCTGCGTCTGCATTCATTAAAAGGTCATTAGTGACTTTGAGAAGGGCTGTCTCAGTGCTATGGTGTTGACGAAAGCCAGATTGGAACTTTTCAAAGGTATTATTGTTTTCCACAAGGCGATAAAATAAATAAAAGGCAATTTGGAGATTGGACGATAGTTATCCAGGAGGGTGGGATCAAGCCCAGGTTTTTTTTAGGACTGGCTGGACGCAAGCTGTTTTAAAGTAATCAGGGACGCAGCCAGTAGACAGCGAGCTGTTCAGAATAATTAGCAAAAGGGGTGCAATACAATCCATAACTTCCAATAAAAACCTAGTTGGGATTTTGTCCAGAGGGCCGGAGGATACTCTCATAAGAGACATGATGTCTGTTAGTTCAGCCAGAGTAACAGCAGAAAAATTGCTCAAAGAATCCCTGAGCGGGTGATCCACATCTAAAAAGGCAGGATTCCGGGTGATATCAGATCTTATTAACTCCACCTTTCCAGCAAAGTGCAAAAGAAACTTTTCACAATCAGCATCACACTCAGCAGGGGCACAAGGAGAGGCTGGGTTAATTAACTGATCCACAGTCTTAAATAGGAATCTGGGGTTGTGCTGATGGGCAGAAATAAGTGCAGAGAAATGGCATGTTCTTGCATCCTTCACCATCCTATTATAAAGGCGTAATAACTCTTTCATGGCCACAAAGTGGACCTGGAGACCTGATTTCTTCCGTCTGCGTTCTGCTCTTCTGCATTTCCTTTTACAGCTTCAAATACTGACATTTAGCCATGGCTGTTTTCTAGTCTTTGGGTTTGGTCTACTTTTCAGAGGAGCTATGAGATCTAAGGTTGAAGAACACAGATAGTTAAAATAATCAACCAAATTGTTGGTGTTGGAGGAATCGGGAAACACATTCCCAGGAGAATTGAACAGTGTACAGAATTTTGAGGCACTATGCTCATTAAGGACGCATGTGTACTTAGAGCGGGATAAGACAGTACTAACAGCCTCTAATTCACAGTTAAAAACAATGCATAGGTGATCAGATACAAACATGTCCCTGATTTCCACAGATGGGGTTTTCAGGCCCAGACTAAAGACTAGGTCTAAGGTGTGGCCACGGGAATGAGTTTGGCCAGACACATGTTGTTGAAAGTTAAAAGAGTTAAAAAATCATCAGCAAGGGCATTAGAGGAGTCATCAACATGAATATTAAAATCACCACAAAGAACAATTCTATCATAATTTAACACAAGACTGGATAAAAACTCAGGGAGTTCCAACAAGAAGGAGCCAGCTGGTTTAGGGGGGCGATATATAATAGCAAATATGACCGGGAGGGGGCCACCAAGTTTAAACATGAGCACTTCAAAGGACGAAAAATCATTGCAAGCTATGAGGTCACACTTAAAATGCTTCCTATAGACAGTAATGAGGCCCCCACCTCGACCACAGACCCGAGGGCAACTAAAGCAGTCAAAATCAGGAGGGCACAATTCAGCCAGCAGACTGTGATCACCAGGACGTAACCAGGATTCAGTTAAAAACATAAAATCTAAATCAGTAGAAGAGATAAAATCATTTCAAATAAACGTTTTGTTAGAGAGGGATCTTACATTGAGAAGAGCCATCTTAAAAAGTCTGTGCTGCTTCAGATTTGAGGTTGAGACTGGAGGTCGGGTTCTGGCCCGGATCTTTATTAAGTTATTATTATTGCTGTGTCGGCTGTGTCTGTTTCGCATTAAGGACCTATCCGAAATGACCACAGGAATGTTAAAAGTGGCACTAGAGAGATCCGGGCTCCAGATAGCAGCACTATGATCAGTCCACAAGGGGGAGGTAGTGACAGCAGAGGGTGCGTGGCAGTTTATGGTGGGCAGAGAAGAGAAAGAAGAAGAGCAAGGGGAAACAGGTGATGTAAATAGTCAACTACATGAGGGGGACAGCACAGCGTGCTGCAGGTTAGCCGCCAGCATGCGACTACCTGACTTGTTTGGGTGAAGACCATCTCGTGCAAACAAGGAAGAACGATCCCAGAATAAGTTAAAGTTGTGAATAAAACAAACGTCATGGGTGGTGCAGACAGACCGGAGCCAGGTGTGAAGGCTGAGGATCCTGCGGCCAGTTGCCCAACCCAGTGTAGGAATTGGACCCGAAATGAAAGCATGCTCTCCGGTGCTGTTGAGCAGGTCAAAGAGGCGGATGAAGTGTGTGTCATCGGTGCAGACATGGACTATGATTTTCGTGATAGTCGTCGGGAGTGCAGCCAGAAGTCTGGGGAGCTTTTCGAAGATGTCGGGGGTCGTAACTCCAGGAAAGCAGCCGGTGACCGCTAATATTGTCTTAACTGACAGCTCACGTTGGTAGAAGACAAACGTTTGTCATTTTTCAACAAGCCCACTTCCTGTTGGTTATGTAGCATTTTTTTTAGACATTTTTCCCTTTACAAGGTTCATTTGAGTCACAGTTTACAGTCATGGAGGACGGCAGAGCTACGCACGAGTCGCAGAGTTACATTGTGATTCACAGAGTTATGGAGTACAGAGTTGTGTATGGACTCAAAGTGACATACAGGCAACAGTGAATAATGTACGGACTCGCAGAGTATACAGATAGGACATACTGAGTTACAGAGTAATAGAGTGTATGGACAGCTAAAATCACAAATGTGACTAACAACAGCTAACAACATCTGCCCTTTCAGCTGATTAACTGCCTGTGCGGCCATTGGTATTATAGTGATATCACCATCAGTATTATGAAAATTAAAGTTGGGACATCGTGAGTCACTACAGAAAATTTAAAACAAACAACCAATCAGAGCAACGACACGTGTGACGTCACGTAGCACTGCGCGACGGGGCGGTGCTTGGTCCGTTTTCAAGCAGGAAAAAATGGTGGCCTGGTCACAAACTTTCTCAAATTACAGCTAAACAAGGACACGAAAATGTGTTTCTGAAAACATTTGAGGCGGGAAATAAGTAACGCAGTAACAGGATCTGGATTCATATCTGATCAGAGCTGATCCTAGTTTGACAGTTTGATCGGAGTTTCGTGAGCCTGGTGGACGGACCTGCAGACTGGACGCAGGCCAGACCTACAACCAGTCAGAGCAGCAAAACGTGTGACATGTGACTTTTCAAATAGGAGCGGGGGTTAGGGGCGGTTGGTTGATTACGAAAGCTGCCACCATATACGTCACCTGCCTCCACATCAGCCAATAGCAAAATTCAATTGCAATAGCCGGGTTTCAACCTGTAGAGGGCGGTCGCTGCACATTTATAACACAATACGTAGAATTCAAACACTTTGCACTAAAATGTCAAGATTTGGACCTGAATCCATCAACAACACCACTAAATACATCGGTTTTCTGCTGAGAAAAGTGGTTTGGGGGTTTAGTTACTCTTAAATGATAACATTAGCATGCTAACACCTTTTTTACATCATTTTAGGAGCCGCTGTCATCAAAGTGAGCAAATCAACTAAAGCTCTATATTGTCAAAAAAGTAAATGAACAGACTATTTTCCAACTGCGTTTTTTATGTGTTTGTTGAGGAGTTTACGAGGTGAGGTGATCACATCACACTGCCTTTCCTTTTCAGCTTGTTGGTTATTCAAATAATATCATTATTTATTCAAATAATAATAAATTAAGATGACCGTCTACAGAGCGCAGAGAATCAGAATAAATGTGCAGTTAGGAAAAGATAAAGCTCTGCTCAGTACTCCTCCCCTGGTGACGACACTGTGTTCAAGTACTACAGTACATGCACTCGCTGTACTGTCACCCTGTCTGAGCGTCTTACAGCTGAGACTTCACACATTTTACATTTGACTTCATGTCAAAAATCTGACATATGGCCACATTACATACAGTTGTACGTCACTATCCACAACATATGTACACTTATTTTCTACTATGTGCATGTGTTTAAAACTGCACTGTAACGTCTAAATAAAGAAGCTGATGTATTTAAACTTTACCTCTGTATAACTTATCATATCTTAGATAATAAGAACATTTTATTTTCAAATATTTTGCAAAACACAAATATATATATATATATATATATATATATATATATATATATATATATACACACACACACACACACACACACACATACATCTAGTACAGTATATTAAATTATGTATTAGTAAAAGTACATGTGTTCCTTATATGTGAAAAACAGACATGTGATCAAAATGTTTGTATTAAGACTGAAACACAAAGAAACAGAAACTGTTACAACTGAGAAATAAAACTTGGTGCTGAAAGCTTTGGTGGCCTCGTCGGCCCAAAGTGTCTGTCAAAGTGTTTGCCGGGGGGGGGTCACAAAGCCGACCCCCCCCCCTTGTTCTTCTTCTCCTCTGGTGAGATTTAGTGAAACACTCGACCACAAAAGCCTGTTTAAGTCTGTCACTTTCCCATCGTTCCCAGTCCGGCTGCCAAGCCAGAGACATCTGATTTAGGGAATAATAAAATACAGAAAAATGGTTTTCCCATAATTACAGACTCTGTTATCTCGGCACGAGAGACGCAGAGAAGAAAGGAACAGATTCCACAGCGAGACTCTGCATCAGCCTTTAAAAGGATATAAAAAGAATATGAAAGTGTTTCTGGCTGATTTGAACCTGATGTGTTGAATTGAACCACAGTTTGTTTCACTGCGACTGAAAGCTGACTGAGCAGCTTTCTGATAGACTTCAACATCACTGTTCAAACACTTTATGTTCCTCACAATAACCAGATTGTTAAAGCATTATAAAACTGCTGTAGAATTAAATGTGAAGTGAAGAAATCAGTATTAGAGAGTAACTAAACCCCCAAACCCCATGTATATGGGTATTTAGTGGTGGTGTTGATGGACTCAGGTCCAAATCTTGACATTTTAGTGCAAAGTGTTATAAATATGCACAGCATGTTTAAAACGACATACCAGCATGTTACTATACGAACACGGTGACTGTCAGCATGTTAACATGCTTCTTTCATGTTTAACATGTTACATACTGAACTTCTGAATGAAGGATTTTGAAGTATTTCTCCACAGTGATCTTCCCTGCAGTAAAGCCTCTGAGTGTTTCCTCCCGCGATGCAGAACTCAGTGTTTCTGGACTGTTTTGTGTCATGAAGCCAAACCTCTCAGAGCAGCTATTTCATATAATAACTGTGGACCGCTGAGTTTCTGGAGAGCGCTGGCTGTGTTGGAGCGTGGAGGAGAGTCATGGTGATGGACGGCTGCCTGCTGCCTCACTTAGAGAAGAAAATCAAATGAAAACGACGAGCCGAGGCGTGCCACGTTCTAACCAGAGGGCCCATTAAAAACATGGCAGCATATTGATAGCATATGACTGTGTCACATGAGGACAGCCCCGTCTTTTTCCTCTTTCTGTCTTTCTGCTTTTGTCCCTCCATGAACACACCGGCAGCAGCTAACATATGGCAGCGGTAAAAAGCTAATGTGGAGCTGGCAGCTCGCTCAGCTAATTACGGCACCTTTAATGCTCTAATGTCTCCGGGGAGGGGCGTCTTCTTCTGAAGCTGCATGGAAAACTGAGGCTGGCCTTCATTTAAAAATGGATCTTTCAAGTGCTGAATTTTTAAATAAATCCCGAGATAGCAGCTGACAGTCAAGGCTGCTTTGATGCTGATGGTTAAGGTTTCCTTTTATTTCTGCTGCTCACAGTTGTACAAAACTGGCTAAATTAAATTTCCACATCAAACACAGACATTTATTAAAACATGTTTAAACACGGCTATGTTTCCTTATCCAGGGGAGTGTACAGAGTAATTTATCAAAGGCGGGGGGCAGGTGTGACAAAGCAGCACACTGTGGGGCTGGTGTCGGGGATTACTTCATGGTTTTATTCCCTGTCTTAGTTTGCAAATGTCATTCGACAGTCCAAGACCAAGAAAAACAGAAACAAAGTTAATGTAATATTAGCTAACAAAGCTAACATTAGACTAGCAGGGCTAAGCTACCAGCATTCAAACATTACGACAACAGGTCAAAAAGTTAAGACAAAAACAGTAAAAGTATCTAATACTTTAATATATTTTCTTATTTGGGGTGTGTCTAGAATAATTTATCAAAGGGTGGAAGAAACCTAACAATTCTGGATAAATGAAATACAACTTCCAGCTACTGACCATCAGCTATCAGGGCACGAAGCTAATATAACAAGGCTAAAGTAGCATATATGGTAAATGGACTGTACTTGTATAGTGTCTTTCTAGTCTTCAGACCACTCAAAGTGCTTCATGCTACATGTCACATTCACACACTGGTGGCACAACCCTCGGGAGCAATTTGGGGTTCAGTGTCTTGCCCAAGGACACTTCGACATGCGGGCCGGGGGAAGCCGGGATCGAACCACGACCTTCTGATTGGTGTCGACTACTCTACTCATCTCCTGACATTGTGAAAGGAGTCAATCGCCTGTTTTTAGCAGGTTTACCCTCTAATTTTGGTGTAAAAAGGGTATAACATTAGCAGGGCTAAGCTACCAGCCTTCCAACATTACAACTTGTTAGATTCTTGTGTTGTCGTTAAAAAACGAGACTCCACTTTATGTTCTGAAGTTAAGACTGAAGACGTCAATGAGCTGCTGTAGTTTAATGAGGCGATCTGATTGGCCCTGGTCAGAGCAGAACAACAGCTCCATCAGGGAACATTCATTCTTATTAGCACAAACACATTTCCTCATCTCTGTGTTTGTGTGGTTCAGTTTCAGAGTTTGATGCTGGAGGTGTTTGAGCTCCAATCAGAGCTCTGCAGAGCCGACAGGATGAAACCAGCTTCGCTCCTCAAGCGTGAAATTAATGTCGCTGTTCTTTGTTGATAATCCAACGGTTTTCAGAAAAGCCTCAAACCAAACTGCTTTTCTACATTTCTCTTTTCTGATTCTGCTGTCAGCTGAAATATAACTTTGATTTGTTTAGAAACATCTTAAAGCGACATTTTACCCCTAAATTGAACCTTATTAGTGCTTTTTATTGAAGCTATACGATATTTACACTGAAGGAAATATTCAAACCCAGAAATCATCTTTTTTATGGCTACAAATATTCTTGTTCATTATTTTACACACATTTCTCCAAAATGAGTTTATTTAATTTTTTTCTTTATTCTTTTCCTCTTTCTTCAAAATAAAATTATTTTGTTTGACTTTGACTCTAATTTTGTCAGGCACCTAAAAATGATTAAAATGAAAATTTAAACAATAAACTAGTAAAACGATTAAACAATTATCAAAATAGTTACTGATTAATTTTCTGTGGGTTGACTAATCGATGAATCAGTTTGTTTAAAAGAACATTTAGAGTCAGAACAGGATCAATAATATAAATTTTCATTTTTTGATTTACAGTTTGTGTGTAACATCAGCAGTAGCTCCGACCTGACAGTCACATGACCAGGTGAGGGAAATGATGTCGCCTCCAGGTGAAATGTTTTACCTGCAGAAGACTGTCGACGGACAGTGTGGCGCGTTTGAAAATAAAGACGTGATGAAGCAGGAAGCTGTAATACAATGTGGCCACTACGCAGCCCAGCTCTGCCCACGGGGGGTCGGTGTGACATCAGCCTGGAGCTCGGGTCACGACCCGATGACATCATAAACCTCCAGAACAACACGACACCAATAAAGTTTTTACTGTAGAGTCCATAAAACACAGAGGCATTAAAGCTTTTCATTGGCCTGTTAATACATGTTTACTGTGTCTTTACTGTGTGTGTGTGTGTCTTTACTGTGTGTGTGTGTGTTTGCTGTGTGTGTTAATGTGAGATACCTTCAGGCTGTTGACTCTAAACATCTCACGCTGCTAGTCACTGTGTTGTTTCCGTCGGAGGTGTCGTGAGGACATTAGGTGTTGTGAGAACGGTCGGAGGTGTCGTGAGAACAGTAGGAGGTGTCTTAAGGACGGTAGGTGGTGTCGTGAGACGGTCTGAGGGTGTTGTGAGGACGGTAGGAGGTGTCGTGAGGACGGTCTGAGGGTGTTGTGAGGACGGTAGGAGGTGTCTTAAGGACGGTAGGAGGTGTCGTGAGGACATTAGGTGTCGTGAGAACGGTCGGAGGTGTCGTGAGAACAGTAGGAGGTGTCTTAAGGACGGTAGGTGGTGTCGTGAGAACGGTCTGAGGGTGTCGTGAGGATGGTAGGAGGTGTCTTAAGGACAGTAGGAGGTGTCGTGAGGACGGTAGGAGGTGTCTTAAGGACAGTAGGAGGTGTCGTGAGAACGGTCGGAGGTGTCGTGAGAACAGTAGGAGGTGTCTTAAGGACGGTAGGTGGTGTCGTGAGAACGGTCTGAGGGTGTCGTGAGGATGGTAGGAGGTGTCTTAAGGACAGTAGGAGGTGTCGTGAGGACGGTAGGAGGTCGTGAGGACAGTCAGAGGTGTCGTGAGGACAGTAGGTGGTGTCGTGAGGACGGTAGGTGGTGTCATGAGGACGGTAGGAGGTCGTGAGACAGTCAGAGGTGTCGTGAGGACGGAAGGAGGTGTCGTGAGGACGGAAGGAGGTGTCGTGAGGACGGTAGGAGGTGTCTTAAGGACGGTAGGTGGTGTCGTGAGGACGGTAGGTGGTGTCGTGAGACAGTCAGACGTGTCGTGAGGACGGTAGGAGGTCGTGAGACAGTGAGACGTGTTGTGAGGACGGTAGGAGGTCGTGAGACAGTGAGACGTGTCGTGAGGACAGTCAGAGGTGTCGTGAGACAGTAAGAGGTGTTGTGAGGACAGTAGGAGGTGTTGAGAGACAGTCAGACGTGTCTTAAGGACAGTAGGAGGTGTCGTGAGGACGGTAGGAGGTCGTGAGGACAGTCAGAGGTGTCGTGAGGACGGTAGGTGGTGTCGTGAGGACGGTAGGTGGTGTCATGAGGACGGTAGGAGGTCGTGAGACAGTCAGAGGTGTCGTGAGGACGGAAGGTGGTGTCGTGAGGACGGTAGGAGGTGTCTTAAGGACGGTAGGTGGTGTCGTGAGGACGGTAGGTGGTGTCGTGAGACAGTCAGACGTGTCGTGAGGACGGTAGGAGGTCGTGAGACAGTGAGACGTGTTGTGAGGACGGTAGGAGGTCGTGAGACAGTGAGACGTGTCGTGAGGACAGTCAGAGGTGTCGTGAGACAGTAAGAGGTGTTGTGAGGACAGTAGGAGGTGTTGAGAGACAGTCAGACGTGTCATGAGGACGGTAGGAGGTGTCTTAAGGACGGTAGGTGGTGTTGTGAGGACGGTAGGAGGTCGTCAGACAGTCAGAGGTGTCGTGAGACAGTGAGACGTGTCGTCAGACAGTCAGAGGTGTCGAGAGACAGTGAGAGGTGTTGTGAGGACAGTAGGAGGTGTCGAGAGACAGTCAGACGTGTCATGAGGACGGTAGGAGGTGTCTTAAGGACGGTAGGTGGTGTCATGAGGACGGTAGGAGGTCGTCAGACAGTCAGAAGTGTCGAGAGACAGTCAGGACGAGGTGTCTTAAGGACGCGGAGGACAGTCATGAGGACGGTAGGAGGTCGTCAGACAGTCAGAGGTGTCGAGAGACAGTCAGACGTGTCGTGAGACAGTCAGAGGTGTCATGAGGACGGTAGGAGGTCGTCAGACAGTCAGAAGTGTCGAGAGACAGTCAGAGGTGTCGTGAGACAGTCAGACGTGTCGTGAGGACGGTAGGAGGTCGTTTTCTTGGGTGAAGCCCTGAGCTGAAGCGTCTGAGCGTGCTCAGTAGCTCAGTGGTGGTGTTGCATTTAAAGCCTGCTGTGTCTCTGGATGTCTCCTCTCATGCAGACGCTGCAGGGAGACTCACTCTGTGCTGTGATTAAAGCGTTTGATTCTCTGGCCGGAGGTCAGATACAAACACAGCAGTTTGTTTCTGCGTGTGAAGGCTGGAGATGTTTCTCTGCAGCTGCAGGAGCTGAATCAGTAAACGGAGGCCTGAAGCTGCTGCCGACTGAGCTTCAAACACACAAAGAAAACAGAAGCAGCTACAGAACAATCAGTTTTCATTGGTAAGAAAAGCTGCTGCAGTTTCTGAGGACGTGAAGTAACAGGAAGTCCAACTTTGACTTACTGTCTGATTATATCACAATATTATCTTTTATTACCTCACAATTTTAAAGTTAGAAGTTTTTGTGTTTTTTGTTTATACTTTTTTGTATTCATCTCATCTTTGACTTATTACATTTTTTTTTAGTTTTAGCTTTCTCAATTATTAATAAATGCTTATATTTTCATATTTGTTGTAATTATCTATTATTTTTTACTTAATACCTCAAATGTTTGGCTTCTCCAATAATATTTTAATTGTTTAATGTTTTTTTTCACTAAGTATCTCAAGAGTCTTTCTATCAGTGTTCAATTACCATTTTATTACCTTATTTTTATTGTGCATCTTTTTTTTCCTTTTCTTGGCAGGAATGTGCTTCCATATGGTCTTATTTGATCTAATCGAAAGACAGTTTATTGATTAACAGACAATCGTTAGTTATCAGATGAAGATTGTAATCAAAATATTTCAAGAAGTCTCATAAAAAACTTGTATTTTTATTAAAAACACGTAGATCCTTTCACTTGTTTGGATAAAATACAACTTCAGGACTTTGTTGTAGATTTCTAACAGTGACATTTTGCCTCAGTGGGTACGAAGTGTCTGGAGATCCACTTTATTCTGGTTTCTTCTAAGTCCTGGACCTGGCAGCTCAGGTGGAGCTGCAGACAGAAACCACAGCCTGGCTGCCGCTCAGTCGCTGTGGTGAACAACAGAAACTCAACAGCACAAAGGATAAAAATGGATCCAGCCGGATATATGAGGTGGCACCGCCTGTGGAAACATGAAAGCTTTTACACGTTAACCCCCCTCCTCCACCCAAACCACACACATAAAAGAAAGTTGTCCTCCAGCCTGAGAGGACGGGGACGTTTACAGGTCCAGACTCTGCGTCTCCAACCCACCAGACTGCCTTTGATTTGAGGCTCAGAGGTGCCTGAGACGGGCTGGAAGTCACCGCCGCTTTCTGCGGGCTGTGGCGTCGAGTCAGGCATGACGACGGGCTGGCAGGCGCTCCGACAACCTCCAAACCAGCCGATGCTAATGGACTGAAGTCAGAGCCACCGTGGTGCGTTCAGGGACGCTGCACTGCCAGCAGAGTCTCAAAGCGCTCCTTCAGAGAGGTCCAGGAGAAGGAGGACGTGTCGACCTGAACAACAGAAGAAGAAGATCACACAACCTTATTCTCCACTTTTATATATTTGTATACATTTAAATATATTTTAAAGAGAGTTAAAGTTAAACATGTTGGGAAATATTAAATAAACAGTATCTGATCTTCAGTTAGCTCAGAGTTAGCTTAAAAGTCCAGATAGCTCAAAGTTAGCTTCTAGGTCCAGGTAGCTTAGTTAGCTTCAAAGTATGTTTTGTTTAGCTTAGCTTCGCACAAATACTGAAAGCAGGGAGAAACTGTTAGCCTAGCTCCATCACAAGATAGAAATCCACCTTCCAACAACTACAAGTCTTTCTGATTCATATGTTGTACCTTGTTAGCTAACAAGCTAGTCACCAATCCATCCTGTAGTCAGCTGGGTTCAGTTGACTGGAGTCAGGGGTCAAGAGCTAGAAGCTAACTCTAAGATAACTGGACCAAACCTTTTACCAAGCAGGGAGGCTCTAATGAAAGACACTATCCCGGTGCATTATGGGAAATGTGGGATCCAGTGTTTTTGGACTAGAAGTGAGGATATAACCACCTCTGCTGCTCAGATTTGGACTGTTCTGGTTTTAATCTAAACTTTCAGTTGGTTACCTTGACGACGTGTCGTCGGGCGACGTCGGGCCTCCTGCAGAGTCCCTGCAGCCGTTTACAGAGCTGCTCAGGTGTGGAGTACAGGTACTCTGCTGCGTTAGAGAGCAGAGAAGAAGAAGCTACAGCTTTACACTGATAGAAGCTACAATATTCAACCAGGATTCCCTTTAAATCACATGTTTTTATTACCTGGGAATATTTCAGGATACACTAAAGCCTTCGGACACAGAGGATAACAGCCACAGTGAACAGCTTCTAACCTGTGAAACATTAAAAAATTAAACTATTAATACACAGCATGAATCACTGAGATCAAACTGAAGCTTCTCCCACCTCCTTTAAAAAAAACATTAATTCAGTGTCTGAGGAGGTGCTAAAGATGAACCATCACTCTCTACAGCATTAACGCGACAGTTCAACATTTAGTGAAATCTTCTTCTCTTCCTCTCTGAGAGTCAGATGATCAGATTGATACAACTATAACCAGCTGGTTAGCTTAGCATAAAGACTGGAAACAGGGGGAAACAGCTAGCCTGGCTCTGTCTAAAGCTAACAAAACAAAATCCACCTCCCAGCAGCTCTAAAGATCCCTGATGAACACGTTATATCTGGTTTGTTTAATGCATACAACCCACAATTCACAGGGTTTTTTTGGGGGGGGGATAGTGAGTTCCTGTAGTTTCACACATTTCATCACAATCCATCCAATAGTTGTTGAGATGTTTCAGTCTTGGACAGACAGACATTAACATCCGTAGAGTCACGCAGCTAAAAATTCACTAAACTGGTCACAAAAATGTCCAAATCTCGTGAAAAAAGTTGGTAACACTGAACTGATGTGAACCCTGCTGACCAGAGACGCCCTGTATTTAAATATTTTGTAGATCGTTGATGAATAATTGATGACTTTTCAATCTCACTCCTCACCAGCTCTTCAAGCAGGAAACATTCAGCACGGCAGATCTGACTAACTTCACAGCATTTCATCAAAAACATATCTGATTCATAAAAAACAGTTTTGAAAATGATCTGAGTTTTGATCAGTTCTGGTCTGAAGGTCCAGCTCCTGTATGTCCCTGATCTGGGTTATTGAGGTCAGTTCAGTTCAGTTCTCTGATGTGAGTAAATGTTATCAGACGTTTCATCTCAGATATAATTATCTGAACGTTTCACTGGACTGAATGACTTCATCATCACCGCAGGACACGAACAGGCGTCTGCTCACACTGATGATCATAACTAATCAGATTAAACAGAATTCAGTGATAATGAGGATGAAACTCTCAGCTGACACCAACAACACACAGCTGGGGGCGACTCTATTGTTTCTACTCTGACAGACGATTTAATACTGATCTCAGACAGGAGACTTCACATTACTGAAGAGAGAAGTAGCTGTGCTTTTATTTTGTCGACCTGAGCTCCTGCTTTTATTTTGTTGAGCCCTGTCTGAGGTGCCAGAAGAAACTGAAGTCAGATGCTCCTGATCAGACATTTGAGATAAAAATCTTATTTGTATTAAATAGAAAAGAAGAAGAAGAAAGAAGAAATCATTGTTACATCAAAGCTACAAAACTGATTTTAGTTTGACCAGATTTTACAGGAAGACATACAAAACAGACTGTTCAGCAGTAAAACTGCATTCTAAGTGTTAGCATGCTAACATGCTAAATGTACAGATTATACCATACTAACACACTAAATATTACATGTTAAAAATACTATGTTAACTGGCAAAATATTAGCATGTTAAACTAGCATAATAGTTGTCAGAATGTTACCATTCTAACATGTTCTCACGCTAACTAAATGTTAGCATTGAGAACATGCTAAACTTTAGCATTCTTGAATTTGACTCATGGTAAAAATTCAACCTGCTCTTTGTCTCACGTTCTGTTTTTACTAAATGTTTTCGTTAAAAGTAGATTTTTACCTTTCAGGTGTTAATGTTAAAACCAAGTCACGGATAATTTTCTCTTTAATTTCTTATGACGTGAGGATTAGCATGCTAACACTAGTATTGTCCTCACAAGTATTTGGTCAGCTGAACGAAGGTTCACTTGTGCTTTAAGCTTAATGCTGATATTAGCATGCTAAAACGCTAAATTAGTATGTTAATATACTTAAAATTAGCATGTTCACATGGTAACGTTTTAGTGATATATTAGAAAACGCTAGCACTTTGTTAGCATGGTAATGCAGAATGTCAAAGAGAGCTGAAGATGTAACAGATTCCACGTGTGAAAAAGGATTGTTTGTGTTATATTTATACTGTCCACAGTAAATGATAAGTACACATGATGTGTATGAAATGGAGCTTCAATAGGAATTAAAAGAGCAGAATTTATATTGTATTTATATTTAGTTTATTTTTTCACATGATTTTGTCTCAGGATATAGAAGAACAGAAGCCATTTTGTGATGTTCTCACAGAACTCCATGTTAATATTAACCCTTTTAAAGTCCACATTTCTACATGTAAACCTTCAGCAACAGACTGTTTGTATGAACACCACAGAGCTGAGTATCAGCAGAGCGCTGTGGGGGGCCAAGGGTCCCGGTCCCTCCTGGTTTTGGATCAAAGATAAAATACAAACATCCCCTCTCCCTCAGGGACAACACTACTTCTTCTTTCTGCCATAATTAGCTCATGACTTCATTATCACAGAGAGGGAACAGTTTGCTGTCTACTCTCATTAAACAAATAATACTCACACTTTTATTCATTTACATCCATACAGCAGACGTCACTGTCTCAGCTGCCTGCCTGCTGTCAGCTTCACTGTGGATACTAACGCTAAAACTGCTAACTGAAGAAGCAACTAATTAATAAACTAGCATAGCATGCCAACATGTGTATGTTCTATCAATTCTAACATGTTCCTGTGCTAAATGTAAGCATGATATCGTGTTAACCACCATGTATTCTGATCTCAAGATACCATCCTTGTAAATTTAAAAAAATAAAATAAACCGTGGCGTGCTGACATGCTAACATTAGCAGACTAAGTACAACATGCTAGAATTTTGTTACAGATAACATACTCTCACTCTGAATGGAAACACAGAGACCAACTCTAACTCTGTTTGTTTATTTAGGTGTTGTGTGAAGTCCCATTATCGTTCCTTTTACGCACAGATATTTGTGTAGGCTGTGACAAACAGATTTGTGAGTAGTTACGTAGTTTTGTTGTTTTTTACAGAAATTTCTGTTATTTTAAAAAAACAATATAGAAAACTTAGTTTTAGTGCTATCAATGCCACAATTGAAGCAGGTGTCCAGTGTTGAAATTAAACTTCAACTGACATTTCAACTCCTGACACTAAAACCTCACTCAGCGCTTCCATTTTAACTGCCATTTTGATTTCTTTCAGCAATCGTGCTTCAGCTGCCATTTTAACCTCTTTGACTATTTCAACACTTTCATTTAAACATTTAAAATGTTTACTCAGTACTTACACTTGAATTGAAACAAGAAGTTCTTTCTGTTCTTTCATTTTAACTACCACTTGAACTTCTTTCAGTAACTGTGTTTTTCGGCTCCCACTTCAACTTCTTTTAGTATTTCAACTTTTTAAAATCAACAGCAAATTTTCAGCAGCGAGCTCACGCACATTTTCCTCAGAAAACTGAGACCTTTTCTACTTTAATTCCTTAATATTTTATTTCTATTTTATTTTCTAATTTCTTGTTTTTATTAAAAAACCAACAGGACTCTGGTGTGAAACTGAACTGTTGAGCTCAGATACAAATAAAAATCTCAGCGAGCTACAAACAGACTTCCAACATGAATCAGGTGAAGATCAGACGATCAGGACTGCAGGCGGACACTCACAGAGCTGTTTGATTGGTTGTGCTTCAGAGAACGGAGCGTCTGATTGGTGGTTGTTGTTGTTCAGCCTGCAGCTCAGATCCACCTGACTGAAAGTGTGATCAGAGATTCAGCTGCAGAGTTCAGGTGACTGAAGTCTGACTGAAGTCTGATTCACATACAAACAACCTGAGAGGCTGCTGGTCCTCACGGAGAGTCCACACCTGCAGGTTTTCTGTCAGGTCTCTTTTAAAAGACACTTTGATCTGATCAGAGCACCTGATTAAATAAAGTCACTACACACTGAGTCTGAGGCATCACTGGGTTTTATTACTTGTTATTATTTATAGACTAGTACGTCCAGGTTTCTGAAATCTTGTAAATAATCTTTTTGTTGGAACACAATAAATCCACCTTAACACTACTGAACACAGTCTTAGACTCTGGGAACACTCAGAAACACACTGCTGCCGTCTCTCCGGACCAAACTAAGCTAAAGTTGAAGCTCTTTTCACTCATTTTAACGTGACTGTGTCTCAGTTTGCGTCACGAGCAGGTGGAGCGTTAAGATGATGATGAGATGTGTAACAACATGAAATGAATCCAGATGAACTGAACTCACATGGCGACTCCGAAGAATTCGTGTTTGGCGGTGGAGACGACCACGTCAGCCTGACTCAACACTCGTAGGTAATCCTCTTTACTGGACAGGAAACCCCAGTTCAGGATGTGACGGTCCAACTGACGTCTGGCCTCCAAGAAGATCTCTGCAGAATAACAGGAGAAGAAGAAGAAGAGCCGTACAGGTGAGTCTGTGATGGCTGTCATCAGGTAACATGAGCGAAGAGTTCACCGCTGATTTTACCTGATGAAAGAACATTTCTTGTTTGAACTTTTAAAGCTATAACATGTCACGTCATTATTACAAAGCAAATTCTATTTTAGAAACTTTTATATAACTGCAGGAAACAGGAGGAAGCCAGCTCGGTTTGTTGATTATTATTATTATTATTATTATTATTATTATTAGTAGTGTGTGTTTATATTTTATATTATTTCTGTTATTATAAATAAAAGAAAATAGGAGAGGGAGCTGTTTGTCCTGTTATTAATATAATAACGCATGTGATGCTGCGACTGGACTCAGAGCCCTGCAGCCGTCTGAGCGGGAGGAGGAATAAATAAAGAAAATGAGATAAAAACACATTTTTAAAAAAGCCTGACATTTATGAATCTGGACGTTTATGACACGAGCAGAAAGAAAAACAGGTGAGGGGTGAAAATAATCAATACTCTGACCCTATTAACAAAATCAAAGTCGATTAAAATTGTCCTAATGTGATTGCCTTCCCAGCACTCATAATGCTAATCACTGAATATGAAGCTGGATTTACGGTCAGTGTGTTTATGCCGCAGTAAAACTTTACATCTCAATATCTCAGAGTGCGTTCATTACGTTAAAACACACACAGTCATTATAGCATCATCAGCTGATGATACACGGTGTGTTTGATCAATTAAAAACTGTCCTCAGGCCTGAATGCAGCGCTGACCTTTGACCTTCAGATAATCGAACAACGCAGTAGATGATTATTTACCTCCAGACTGCAGGAAAACACAGAAACATGAAGAGTTTCTGAAGGTGAAACAAAAGTCAGACGACTTTAACAAACTACTGTGATGAACTCTCAGGCGGCCATTTTGGTTACTGGGACCACAGTAGTACCCGTACAGTAGTACCCGTACAGTAGTACCCATACTGTACTACCTGTACTGTAGTACCCATACTGTGGTACCCGTAATGTAGTTCCTATACTGTAGTACCCGTCCTGTAGTACCCATACTGTACTACTTGTACTGTAGTACCCGGACTGAACTACCTGTATTGTAATACCCATACTGTAGTACCCGTACTGTAGTACCCATACTGTAGTTCCTATACTGTAGTACCCGTACTGTAAGTGTGTGTATGCGTGTGTGTGTATGCGTGTGTGTGTCCTCAGGCCTGAATGCAGCGCTGACCTTTGACCTTCAGATAATCGAACAACGCAGTAGATGATTATTTACCTCCAGACTGCAGGAAAACACAGAAACATGAAGAGTTTCTGAAGGTGAAACAAAAGTCAGACGACTTTAACAAACTACTGTGATGAAATCTCAGGCGGCCATTTTGGTTACTGGGACCACAGTAGTACCCGTACTGTGGTCCCCATACTGTAGTGCCTGTACTGTACTACCTGTACTGTAGTACACGTACTGTAGTACCCGTACTGTACTACCTGTACTGTAGTACCCATACTGTGGTACCCGTAATGTAGTTCCTATACTGTAGTACCCATACTGTACTACCTGTATTGTAGTACCCATACTGTAGTACCCGTACTGTAGTACCCATACTGTACTACTTGTACTGTACTACCCATACTGTAGTACCCATACTGTAGTTCCTATACTGTAGTACCCATACTGTACTACCTGTATTGTAGTACCCGTACTGTACTACCTGTACTGTAGTACCCATACTGTGGTACCCGTAATGTAGTTCCTATACTGTAGTACCCATACTGTACTACCTGTATTGTAGTACCCATACTGTAGTACCCGTACTGTAGTACCCATACTGTACTACTTGTACTGTACTACCCATACTGTAGTACCCATACTGTACTACCCATACTGTAGTACCCGTGCTGTAGTTCCTATACTGTAGTACCAGTACTGTAAGTGTGTGTATGCGTGTGTGTGTATGCGTGTGTGTGTCCTCAGGCCTGAATGCAGCGCTGACCTTTGACCTTCAGATAATCGAACAACGCAGTAGATGATTATTTACCTCCAGACTGCAGGAAAACACAGAAACATGAAGAGTTTCTGAAGGTGAAACAAAAGTCAGACGACTTTAACAAACTACTGTGATGAAATCTCAGGCGGCCATTTTGGTTACTGGGACCACAGTAGTACCCGTACTGTGGTCCCCATACTGTAGTACCTGTACTGTACTACCTGTACTGTAGTACACGTACTGTAGTACCCGTACTGTAGTACCCGTACTGTACTACCTGTACTGTAGTACCCGTACTGTGGTACCCGTAATGTAGTTCCTATACTGTAGTACCCATACTGTACTACCTGTATTGTAGTACCCATACTGTAGTACCCGTACTGTAGTACCTGTACTGTAGTACCTGTACTGTACTACCTGTACTGTAGTACCTGTACTGTAGTACCCGGACTGTAAGTGTGTGTGTGTGTATGCGTGTGTGTATATGCGTGTGTGTGTGTATGCGTGTGTGTGTGTGTATGTGTGTCTGTGTGTGTGTGTGTGTGTGTGTGTCTGTGTGTGTATGCGTGTGTGTGTGTGTGTGTGTGTGTGTGTGTGTGTGTGTGTGTGTGTGTGTGTGTGTGTGTGTGTGTGTGTGTGTGTGTGTGTATGCGTGTGTGTGTGTATGTGTGTGTGTGTGTCTGTGTGTGTGTGTGTGTGTGTGTGTGTGTGTGTATGCGTGCGTGTGTGTCTGCGTGTGTGTGTCTGTGTGTCTGTGTGTGTGTGTATGCGCGTGTGTGTGTATGTGTGTGTGTGTGTGTATGTGTGTGTGTATGCGTGTGTGTGTGTGTATGCGTGCGTGTGTGTGTGTACGCGTGTGTGTGTGTCTGTGTGTGTGTGTATGCGTGTGTGTGTGTGTGTGTGTGTGTGTGTGTGTGTGTGTGTGTGTGTGTGTGTGTGTGTGTGTGTGTGTGTCTGTGTATGCGTGCGTGCGTGTGTGTGTGTTTACCTGGTGGATCAGTGAAAGTCTCTCCGAGCACCGACAGGTGGAAGTCGACTCGTCGCTCCTTCAGTTTGATCAGAGTGGAGAAGAACAGCTCGGGGTCTTTATCATGCTCCCTTCAAACAAACACAAGCACAGTCTGAGACGCAGAGGAGGAGGAGGAGGAGGAGGAGGAGAGGAGGAGGAGGAGGAGGGAGGGGAGGAGGAGGGAGGAGGGAGGAGGAGGAGGAGGAGGAGGAGGGAGGAGGGTGAGGGGAGGGAGGGAGGAGGAGAAGGGGAGGAGGAGGAGCAGAAGCAGCAGAAGCAGGAGGAGCAGGAGCAGGAGCAGGTGGAGGAGAAGGAGGAGGTGGAGCAGGAGCAGCAGAAGGAGGAGGTGGAGCAGGAGCAGCAGGAGCAGCAGGAGCAGCAGAAGCAGCAGCAGGAGCAGGAGCAGCAGGAGGAGCAGGAGCAGGAGGAGCAGCAGGAGGAGCAGGAGCAGGAGGAGCAGGAGGAGCAGCAGGAGCAGCAGCAGCAGGAGAAGCAGGAGGAGGTGGAGCAGGAGGAGGAGCAGCAGGAGCAGGAGGAGCAGCAGCAGCAGGAGCAGGAGGAGCAGCAGCAGCAGGAGCAGGAGCAGCAGGAGGAGCAGGAGCAGGAGGAGCAGCAGGAGGAGCAGGAGCAGCAGGAGCAGGAGGAGCAGGAGGAGCAGCAGGAGCAGCAGGAGGAGAAGCAGGAGGAGGTGGAGCAGGAGGAGCAGGAGCAGGAGGAGCAGCAGGAGCAGCAGGAGGAGCAGCAGCAGGAGAAGCAGGAGGAGGTGGAGCAGGAGGAGCAGGAGCAGCAGGAGCAGGAGGAGCAGGAGGAGGAGCAGCAGGAGCAGGAGGAGCAGCAGCAGCAGGAGGAGGTGGAGCAGCAGGAGGAGCAGGAGCAGGAGGAGGTGGAGCAGCAGCAGCAGGAGCAGCAGGAGCAGGAGGAGCAGCAGCAGGAGCAGCAAGAGGAGCAGGAGGAGGTGGAGCAGCAGCAGCAGGAGGAGCAGCAGCAGGAGGAGGTGGAGCAGCAGCAGCAGGAGGAGCAGCAGCAGGAGCAGGTGGAGGTCAGGGGGTTTGGGAGGTTCCAGCCAGCTGCTGAACAGATGCAGTGACGCGGCTTCTCACAAAGACAAACTTTATTTAAAACAGGTGAAACATCGTCATCGTCATCGTCATCGTCATGGACGAAGGTGACGAAACTGTGGAAACTACATTTGGAAAAAAAGAATTTTCATGCGAGACGACTTGTGATTGGCTGTTCAGTCACAGGTGAGACGAAGCACTGAGGACTGAGCACTGCTCCTCCTCTTGCTGCTGCTCCTGCTCCCCCTGCTCCTGCTGCTGCTCCTCCTGCTCCTGCTCCTCCTGCTCCTGCTCCACCTCCTCCTGCTCCCCTGCTCCTCCTCCCTGCTCCTCCTCTTGCTGCTACAGCTGCTCCTCCTACTCCTCTCGCTCCCCCTGCTCCTCCTGCGGCTACCCCTTCCTGCTCCTCCTCCCTGCTCCTCCTGCTGCTACCCCTGCTCCTCCTGCTCCTCTCGCTCCTCCCTGCTCCCCCTTCCTGCTCCCCTGCTCCTCTCGCTCCTCCTCCCTGCTCCTCCTGCTGCTACCCCTTCCAGTTCCTCCTCCCTGCTCCTCCTGCTGCTACCCCTGCTCCTCCTTCCTGCTCCCCGTTCCACAGAAACTACTCCCTCCCGTCCAGACATCCTCAGAAACTACGCCTTCCCGTCCAGACATCCTCAGAAACTACGCCCTCCCGTCCAGACATCCTCAGAAACTACGCCCTCCCGTCGAACCATCCTCAGAAACTACGCCTTCCCGTCGAACCATCCTCAGAAACTACGCCCTCCCGTCGAACCATCCACAGAAACTACGCCTTCCCGTCGAACCATCCACAGAAACTACGCCTTCCCGTCCAGACATCCTCAGAGACTACGCCTTCCCGTCCAGACATCCACAGAAACTACGCCTTCCCGTCCAGACATCCTCAGAAACTACGCCCTCCCGTCCAGACATCCACAGAAACTACGCCCTCCCGTCGAACCATCCACAGAAACTACGCCTTCCCGTCCAGACATCCTCAGAAACTACGCCCTCCCGTCCAGACATCCACAGAAACTACGCCTTCCCGTCCAGACATCCTCAGAAACTACGCCCTCCCGTCCAGACATCCACAGAAACTACGCCTCCCGTCGAACCATCCTCAGAAACTACGCCTTCCTGTCGAACCATCCACAGAAACTACGCCTTCCGCCCAGACATCCTCAGAAACTACGCCTTCCCGCCCAGACATCCACAGAAACTACGCCCTCCCGCCGAACCATCCACAGAAACTACGCCTTCCGCCCAGACATCTCAGAAACTACGCCCTCCGCCCAAACATCCTCAGAAACTACGCTTCCCGTCGAACCATCCTCAGAAAATACGCCCTCCCGTCCAGACATCCTCAGAAACTACGCCTCCCGTCAGAACCATCTCAGAAACTACGCCCTCCGTCCAGACATCCTCAGAAACTACGCCCTCCCGTCGAACCATCCTCAGAAACTACGCCCTCCCGTCCAGACATCCTCAGAAAGTACGCCCCCCCGTCCAGACATCCTCAGAAACTACGCCCTCCCGTCGAACATCCACAGAAACTACGCCCTCCCGTCAGAACCATCCACAGAAACTACGCCCCCCGTCGAACCATCCTCAGAAACTACGCCTTCCCGTCGAACCATCCTCAGAAACTACGCCCTCCGTCCAGACATCCTCAGAAACTACGCCCTCCGTCCAGACATCCTCAGAAACTACGCCTCCCGTCCAGACATCCACAGAAACTACGCCCTCCCGTCCAGACATCCTCAGAAACTACGCCTCCTGTCGAACCATCCTCAGAAACTACGCCTTCCGTCGAACCATCCTCAGAAACTACGCCTTCCTGTCGAACCATCCACAGAAACTACGCCTTCCCGTCCAGACATCC
Source organism: Siniperca chuatsi (assembly GCF_020085105.1). Lineage (NCBI taxonomy): Eukaryota > Metazoa > Chordata > Actinopteri > Centrarchiformes > Sinipercidae > Siniperca > Siniperca chuatsi. The sequence continues at coordinate 29,499,063 of NC_058053.1, forward strand.
TCAGAAACTACGCCTTCCCGTCCAGACATCCACAGAAACTACGCCCTCCCGTCGAACCATCCACAGAAACTACGCCTTCCCGTCCAGACATCCTCAGAAACTACGCCCTCCCGTCCAAACATCCTCAGAAACTACGCCTTCCCGTCGAACCATCCTCAGAAAATACGCCCTCCCGTCCAGACATCCTCAGAAACTACGCCCTCCCGTCGAACCATCCTCAGAAACTACGCCCTCCCGTCCAGACATCCTCAGAAACTAAGCCCTCCCGTCGAACCATCCTCAGAAACTACACCCTCCCGTCCAGACATCCTCAGAAAGTACGCCCTCCCGTCCAGACATCCTCAGAAACTACGCCCTCCCGTCGAACATCCACAGAAACTACGCCCTCCCGTCCAGACATCCTCAGAAACTACGCCCTCCCGTCCAGACATCCACAGAAACTACGCCCTCCCGTCGAACCATCCTCAGAAACTACGCCCTCCCGTCCAGACATCCTCAGAAACTACGCCCTCCCGTCCAGACATCCTCAGAAACTACGCCCTCCCGTCGAACCATCCACAGAAACTACGCCCTCCCGTCCAGACATCCTCAGAAACTACGCCCTCCCGTCGAACCATCCACAGAAACTACGCCCTCCGTCCAGACATCCACAGAAACTACGCCTTCCCGTCGAACCATCCTCAGAAACTACGCCTTCCCGTCAGAACCATCCTCAGAAACTACGCCCTCCGTCCAGACATCCTCAGAAACTACGCCCTCCCGTCCAGACATCCTCAGAAACTACGCCCTCCCGTCCAGACATCCACAGAAACTACGCCCTCCCGTCCAGACATCCTCAGAAACTACGCCCTCCCGTCCAGACATCCTCAGAAACTACGCCCTCCCGTCCAGACATCCTCAGAAACTACGCCCAGTAGTACCCATACTGTAGTACCCGGACTGTAAGTGTGTGTGTGTATGCGTGTGTGTATGCGTGTGTGTGTGTGTATGCGTGCGTGTGTGTGTGTCTGTGTGTGTGTGAAAAACACACTTGACACATTAAAGAGCTGAAAACAGCAGAGTGAAGCTGAAGAGATTCGTCAGGAAACTCAATTATTTTAATTTGAATCTTTTTCAGAAACTCGTCTTCTGACACGTTTCATAAAAAGATGTTTAGTCTGTGTGATGCTTCATACACTATCTTTAAAATATATATTATAGGCGCTTTAAAATCACGGTTTTAAATGAGCTTCTGTAAATGTGAAAGAGGAGAATTCAGACAGTTTTCATCAGAAAATATTTCACAGCTTTAGGTTTAGTTGTATTTAAATTTACATTAATGATGCGTTCAGGTGACGTGATGGACGGATGAAAGATTCACATGTTGACAACTTGTCATCAAGACATTTGTTTGATTCCAGCCATGTGAGGGTTAAAATACTGAGAACTGACAATATAACACGGGATTATTACACTGGACGAGGCGGCCATGTTTGTTTGGCTTTCAGGCGGATGTTGACTCATAATTACGATAACTCTGATATAGAGCTGCAACTCACCATTATATAATAACTAACTAATTGTTTGTTTGATAAAATGAGTCAAACTCGACGTCTTCAAATGTTTTGATTAATTCGACCAGCAGTCGACAACATAGAGATTCAGTTTGCTGTCGACGACTAACGACTAAAAAACACAGCAAATATGAAAATTGAAGAAGCTGGAAGCAGAAAATGTTTTTCTTAAAAAATGACTCAAAAGGATCAATCGATTATTAAAATAGTTGCAGATTAATTTTCTGTCAATCGACTAATCGTTGCAGTTCTTCATATTGTTAGTAGATGTATTCTATACATTATATTTGCGAGTAGTTAACAGACCGGTGCGGCAGACGTGTTCAGCTGAAGTTATATTTGATATTCAGTCACTTATGAGATTAAAAGTATTCCAGCCTCCATGTGAAAAACCTACAAAATAAGAGTGTTGTGTTTTCTGCTGTTTGCTGTGTTTCAATCCTCTGATCCTGATCAACATGAAGCTGTCACACACAGATTTAACCCCCGACCCCCCGCCCTGCAGGCAGCATCTTCACCTGAAACAGCTGTTCACCACCCCACCAGCAGCAGCAATAAGACGGAGCTGTAATCTGAGGATCAGGGCCACACACAGATTAAAACAAACAGACGAGAAGCCTCAATCGCAGATTAACAGAAATCAGAATAAAAGCCGGCTGCACGTCGCAGCTTTAATCCATCTGTGTTTTTGCTCAGTTCAGAGCAGATTACATGACGGCTGCTGTTGTTACTGATACAAGAGAAGCTGAAAAACACAGCGATGCTACAGAAACACCGCTCACCGACCGGACAGCGGCCTGTAGCTCCAATAATCTCAGTAGAAGTGAAAGCTAAATGTAAAAATCATTCACTTCATACACAAACTTCATAATAAAAGAAGTTTGTGTATGAAGAAGAAGAAAACAATACTGTTTACCTGTAAAACTCTGAGATCAATGCTAAAGCTGCATGCTAATATGCTAATGAATAAAGCATTTCAATATTACTTCTTTGCTTGTAGAATTATGACTCTACTTTTATTATACCATCACTTTGTTCAGAACATCATTAGGTTTTTCATAAATGACCAGTAACACTTTATATTAAGGTGCACATATTCGCCATTAACTAGTTAGCTAGCTTATTAGCATTCATATTAGTAACATATTGGCTCTTTATTAGTCATTATAAAGCTCTATTATTGCCTTAATCTGCATGACCACATTCTACAACTACCAGGCCATTAACTAAGAGTTTCCCCTCAATAACCTGCTAATTACTGCTTATTGATAGTAGTTAAAGAAGCTGTTGTACATGAGTTACGATCTTAATATGCTTTGCTCAGTACGGGCCTTATAAAGGTGGTAGTACTTAATAACACTTAACTATGATCTATTCTTATGTAACGTGTTACCAAATTACCACTTCATTTTCAGATTTTCAAATAATTATGGCTTCATTTAATAAACCTATGACTTCCTTCTAACCTAATTATATTAATATTATTATTTTTATTGCAAAGGACTTTATTTTCATAATATGACGACTTTTTTCTGGTAAATTACATCCGATAATCTGATTTTAAATTAACGGCTGGAAATGTGACTTTGGTTGTGACTTTAAAGGCAGTTCACTTCAGTTGCCTTCAGTTCACGACAAGAAACCTTTAAAACTGAAGACGGAAATCACGCCAGACTCAGTTTAAACTTCATCTTCATATTTTCTTAAATGACCCAGTAATTTTATATCATGAAGTAAATAAATGTAACTTACCACCTGTGAGGCCAGACGATGTGCAGAGGTTTCATCTGGTCTTCAGTGTCCTCCTCACTAACTGGTCTCTGGTCTGCTCTGGGTTCCGAAGTGGACTGATGTGGATCCTCCCGCTCAGACCTGTCGGGGTCATTACAATAAAAACTGCTGATATAAAAACATTATTATTATAACATCTATCCCATAATAGTGAGATCAATAAGAGATATTTCACTGTTTACCAGACAGACATTTTATAATTAAATATCTAAATGAGTATATGTAATTATGAAATCCTTTCTATGAATTTTGTGACTCATCTTGTAATTAAATAAACCTATTATATTTGTATTCTTTTTATTTCTGTGAATGAAACGTTCTGTAACAAGTGATCAATAATCAGAATCAGTGCAGCCTGCACAGAAATGACTGCTGTTGCAGTGTAAGTAACTCTACCGCCTGTAGGGGGCGCTGGAGGAGATCTCTATACTCTGTTGTCCTGCTCTTTCATCTGTGCAGTTAAAGTTAAATCTGATGTAACTTAATCACTTTATTCTTGAAGTTGAAAGAGTGTTTGTTACCGTGGAGTATGCTGCTCGACCTGCGCGGGTGATGATGTCATCAACGTGAGACGGCTCTGCGGGCCTGCGGAGGAGTTTGTGTTTGGGCAGCAGCCTAAAAAACAAGCAGCAGAAGAATCAGCAAACAGACACATCAGCGTCCAAAGGTCCTGAACGCTCCTGAACGCCTCATGGTCGCTGACGGAGGAGGACGAGCAGCGAGGACACAAACTGACGGAGGAGGACGAGCAGCGAGGACACAAACTGACGGAGATGGACGAGCAGCGAGAACACAAACTGACGGAGGAGGACGAGCAGCGAGAACACAAACTGACGGAGATCGACGAGCAGCGAGGACACAAACTGACGGAGGAGGACGAGCAGCGAGAACACAAACTGACGGAGATCGACGAGCAGCGAGGACACAAACTGACGGAGGAGGACGAGCAGCGAGGACACAAACTGACGGAGATCGACGAGCAGCGAGGACACAAACTGACGGAGGAGGACGAGCAGCGAGAACACAAACTGACGGAGGAGGACGAGCAGCGAGGACACAAACTGACGGAGGAGGACGAGCAGCGAGGACACAAACTGACGGAGATGGACGAGCAGCGAGGACACAAACTGACGGAGATCGACGAGCAGCGAGAACACAAACTGACGGAGGAGGGCGAGCAGCGAGAACACAAACTGACGGAGATCGACGAGCAGCGAGAACACAAACTGACGGAGATGGACGAGCAGCGAGGACACAAACTGACGGAGATGGACGAGCAGCGAGGAGACAAACTGACGGAGATGGACGAGCAGCGAGGACACAAACTGACGGAGATCGACGAGCAGCGAGAACACAAACTGACGGAGGAGGACGAGCAGCGAGGACACAAACTGACGGAGATGGACGAGCAGCGAGGACACAAACTGACGGAGATCGACGAGCAGCGAGAACACAAACTGACGGAGGAGGACGAGCAGCGAGAACACAAACTGACGGAGATGGACGAGCAGCGAGGACACAAACTGACGGAGATGGACGAGCAGCGAGGAGACAAACTGACGGAGATGGACGAGCAGCGAGGACACAAACTGACGGAGATCGGACGAGCAGCGAGAACACAAACTGACGGAGGAGGACGAGCAGCGAGGACACAAACTGACGGAGATGGACGAGCAGCGAGGAGACAAACTGACGGAGATGGACGAGCAGCGAGGACACAAACTGACGGAGATCGACGAGCAGCGAGAACACAAACTGACGGAGATCGACAAGCAGCGAGAACACAAACTGACGGAGGAGGACGAGCAGCGAGGACACAAACTGACGGAGATGGACGAGCAGCGAGGACACAAACTGACGGAGATCGACGAGCAGCGAGGACACAAACTGACGGAGATCGACGAGCAGCGAGAACACAAACTGACGGAGGAGGACGAGCAGCGAGACACAAACTGACGGAGATGGACGAGCAGCGAGGACACAAACTGACGGAGATCGACAAGCAGCGAGGACACAAACTGACGGAGGAGGACGAGCAGCGAGGAGACAAACTGACGGAGATGGACGAGCAGCGAGGACACAAACTGACGGAGGAGGACGAGCAGCGAGGACACAAACTGACGGAGATAGATCAGCAGCAAGGAGACAAACTGACGGAGATGGACGAGCAGCGAGGACACAAACTGACGGAGGAGGACGAGCAGCGAGGAGACAAACTGACGGAGATGGACGAGCAGCGAGGACACAAACTGACGGAGGAGGACGAGCAGCGAGGACACAAACTGACGGAGATAGATCAGCAGCAAGGAGACAAACTGACGGAGATGGACGAGCAGCGAGGACACAAACTGACGGAGATGGACGAGCAGCGAGGACACAAACTGACGGAGATGGATCAGCAGCAAAGACACAAACTGACGGAGGAGGACGAGCAGCGAGGACGCAAACCGACGGAGGAGGACAAGCAGCAAGACACAAACTGACGGAGGAGGACAAGCAGCGAGGACACAAACCGATAGAGGACGAGCAGCGAGGAGACAAACCGACGGAGGAGGACGAGCAGCGAGGAGACAAACCGACGGAGGAGGACGAGCAGCAAGGAGACAAACTGACGGAGATGGACGAGCAGCGAGGAGACAAACCGACGGAGGAGGACGAGCAGCGAGGAGACAAACTAATGGAGGAATAAATCCAACAGGATTCATGAGCACGGAGACACTCAGAAACCAGATCCAGGAGGACTGAAGGCCACACGGAGTTTTACTACAAATATAAACACTTTTCATCAGTCACACCAGACTTCAGTCAATATCTGAGTGTTTTTCTCTGCTCTTTAAGAAACGTCCAGAGCCGTGAAAGTTTCTTGTTTTAGGATCCAACACAGCGAAACATCAGGTCTGATCTGATCGTTAACAGAAACATCGTTTAGTGAAGCAGCGAAGACTTCGGTCTGTTGAACTTCAACCAAAAATCACTTATAGACTGTCAGGAAAACAAGACCTGGTGTTCGCTGTGACGGATCATCAACTCTAACAAGTCCCCGATCAGGTCCCAGTCCTAAACTTTGTGTTTCGAGTCTTACACAAGTCTGAATGTCATTAAACAGAGTAACAGATGATTAATAATAATACTTAATAACATTTCAATCAAACTGATCAGAGCCGTCGGTCATCTATGGTACATCCTGCTGGAAATGACGGCGTGACGTCCAATGGGCTTACAGACCGCATTGCTCGCCCGGAATATATTTTTTATTATTTCAAATACTTTATTTTGAAAGGTCAGTCATGCAGGGAAGGAGTTTTCTAAAATCCAGTCAGGTGATGCGATTTTTCAATACTAACGATTCAATCAGTTTGTTTGATGAAGTTTCTACAGTCAGGTTTCCTCTCCTTCTTTCTGGGTATTTTCTTCCCTCCTCTGAGGCTGTCAGGCAAAATAAACTCTACTTCAGAGTAGAAACATCTAAATCCAACTCAAACACATTGAGTATTAATGTGTGCTGAGGTTCTTCTGAGGGGAAACCAGCTCATTATGTTAATGTCTGTCCACCTGAGGCAGAATTATCTGCCACAACAGGAGTCCATTATATCTGCTGCGATCAGATCAAAGAGACGCTTTAGGACCAATCAGGAAACAGATTCACAGAGCAGAGAGACGGAGAGACAGACAGAGAGAGACAGACAGGGAGACAGACAGACAGACAGGCAGACAGAGAGAGACAGGCAGGGAGACAGAGAGAGACAGACAGGCAGACAGACAGACAGAGAGAGACAGACAGGCAGACAGACAGACAGACAGACAGACAGAGAGACAGAGAGAGAGACAGACAGACAGACAGACAGACAGACAGACAGACAGACAGACAGTCAGACAGACAGACAGAGAGACAGACAGACAGACAGATAGACAGTCAGGCAGACAGACAGACGGTTTATCCAGCTGAGGTTCAGTCTGACTGTTTCTGCCTCTGAGGAAAAGTTGACTCAATAATCCATTTTAGAAATTAGATGTTTGACTGGAGGCAATAAAAACTGTGTGTGTGTGTGTGTGTGTGTGTGTGTGTGTGTGTGTGTGTGTGTGGGGGTGATGCAATTATGTTATTGATAAATCAACAGTAATCTGTGTGATGACCTCACCTCTGTGAGTCTGATTAAACATGAAAAGATGAAGGTCAAAAATCATTTCAGCTCATTTCCTTTATTGACAATAATCGCAAGAGTCTGAGAGAGAGAGAATCCTGCAGAGCCTGAACCTGGACCGAACCTGGTCTGAGCCCGGACCGAACCTGGTCTGAGCCCGGACCGAGCCTGGACCCGGATCAGAGGGCTTTAATGAGGCCGAACTGTAAACACAGAACAGGTTTAAAAGTCACGTGAGTTTAGGACAAATTGTCCGTATAAACGTTAACTCAACCTTCAAACACGAGTCGGACTCCGGAGACCGTCGGCCACTTGTTCTGGTTGTAGACCTGAAAGGTCCACCAGAAACACCTCCACCATCTGTACAGTTTAACCCTAAAAGGTTTTTTGAGTATTTTGTGTATTGAGAGACACTGTGGGGGCGACGCTACATTCAGGTGTCTCAGTTTCAGGGGGAAACATTACCTGGGGGGGTCGGCTCAAGTACTGGACTGATATATAGTTTATTTAATTCAACACGTCTGCTGTTTAAAGTGCTGCTGTTTTTACAGCTTCACAATATTCTGAAAGACTTTTATTTTGAAAACGTTCTTCCAGAGCTTTCTGCATTTGAATCTAACTTCTTCTCAGTGTTGATTCTGATGACTGGATTTACACCAGCTGTGTTGTCTTTCATCTGATAAAAGGAAAATTATTCTGTTATTGATTCTGGACTTTTCTGATGCAACGGTCAGATATAAATGACACTTTACGAGATGTATTCTCTCTGTCAGTATTAGCACAAGTGAAGTTAATGTTGGCTGTGACCTCCCGTAGTTTCCTGTTTAAAAAGGCTCAGTAGTTTCCTCAAACAGCTGCTCGCTGTAGTTTCTATCAGACCAACAGGAGGAAACAGAGCATCTGTTGGGGACTATTTCCAGCGGCGGATGAATCCACATGTGGTGCTGTAGTGAGTGTTTGGGGCAGCAGGACGGTGTGTGTGGGGCGGAGGCAGAATAAACTACAGTGTGTGTGTTCGTGGTGATGAAGGTGCAGCAGAGCGGCTCGCTGATGAGTTTTAACAGTTTCTGGACGACGACGGAGGAAGAAGATCCATCAGCTGTGACTCACGCAGCACTCGCTAGCGGAAACGTTCGCTGCTGAAGTCGTTAAAGGACAGTCGATGTGTCCTTTAAAGGAAGTTGAAGTGAGGCTGAGGAGTTGGATCCAGCTCTGAGCCCTCGGGCCTGAAGCTGTCCTGGTATCAGCCGGGTCACACTGAAGGTTTCACAGCTTGGAGGTTTCTGTCACTTTAAAACCATCTCATCAGCAGAAAGCTCTGGATCTGGGGGAGGGGGTCAGTCCGGTGGACCAGAGGAGTCTCAGCAGGTCATTACAGCACATTAAGATCCACATTAGAGTCATTATAAGACGAGCCGGTAGTCAAAACCAATCGCTGCCAGAGTCCAGTGTTTGTCCACTGACGGTCCGATGACCTGAGGGGGGTCCTGACCGACATGAGAGTCCAGCCGTCTTCATGGTGCTGTTTTCTGGTGGTTTTTGGGCACAACAGGAAATGATGTATGGATATGGAGGGAAGAATGTGACATCAGGAGCGATGGGATTATTTTCAGTCCAGAGAAGAAGAAGCATCTGCTGTAAATCTGAAAACCCCTGACCACCCGACTCCGACTCGCTAGCTGCTTTCTGATTGGAGAGCGGTGATTCTGCTCGGACCAATCGGCAGCGACTGTTGGCTGTTAGCAACGCTTGTCATATAAAGAAATACACTGATTTAAAAGCTGCACATCTGTAACGCTTTATTTTAGATTATATTTCATGATCAATATGAACTGTATATTATGGTACCAATTATAGAACAAACAGAGACTCAGTTCTCATTTAGTCGGTTGTACTGAGTTTATGATGAAATTTTGTTATTTGGGACTTTATTCTTCACATATGTGGAATTGTTTTTGTCCAGCTGACCTGCTGTTTGACTAAAAGACCAACGTCTCTTTTATTACAACAGACTCACTAATTACATTGAGTTTTCCAGGAAACTTTCAAGGAAATTATTAGAAATATATATTTATATTATATTACCTGACTATGCTGTGACATCATCAGTGACAGAGGATCTAACGCAGACTCTCAGCCTCCGTTAGTTTACATGTGTATATATATTTATTTATTGATTAGTATGTGTTGATATCTGAACATCTGCAGCTCTGGTGTTAAACTGTCCAATAAAAACATGAAGCTTCACTTCAGACAAACTAAAGATCAGATTTACACTTGGGATGAAGACCATGGAGTCTGACTGAATGCTGAACCCGGACTGACTGCCGGACTCTGTAAGGTTAAACCTTCAGTCAGCGTCGGACCTGAACCCGGACAGACTGCCGGACTCTGTAAGGTTAAACCTTCAGTCAGCGCCGGACCTGAACCCGACAGACACCTTCAGTCAGCGCCGGACCTGAACCCGGACAGACTGCCGGACTGCTGCCGGACTCTGTAAGGTTAAACCTTCAGTCAGCGCCGGACCTGAACCAGTCAGACAGACTGCCGGACTCTGTAAGGTTAAACCTTCAGTCAGCGTCGGACCTGAACCCGGACAGACTGCCGGACTCTGTAAGGTTAAACCTTCAGTCAGCGTCGGACCTGAACCCGGACAGACTGCCGGACTCTGTAAGGTTAAACCTTCAGTCAGCGTCGGACCTGAACCCAGACAGACTGCCGGACTCTGTAAGGTTAAACCTTCAGTCAGCGTCGGACCTGAACCCGGACAGACTGCTGGTGTTGCCGGTGACTCGGCTCTCAGTAACAGAATGCACCACAATTCTCTCCATATGTCTGTTTGAAGTAACTGTGATGAAGAGGAACGAATTAAGGATCAAACCAGCGTCCGTGATTCCTCCTTAACACCGAACACACTCTGGCTGCTGTTCAGCGGTGACGTAATCATGAAAAACGTCCACAGCAGAAACATAAAACTTCACGACTGAAGCTCTGAACACAAAGACAGAAATATGCTTCTTTTGTTATAAATCTTAATCACTGTGAACCGTGCATGAGCCTCATTCTCACTGACATCAGGCAGCTGCTGGTTTTGTCCCGTGTCGTGACGACAAACGCCACGACGTGTCGGTGACGTTGACCAATCGGAGCGCAGAACGCTCTTCAGAGGAATGATGTTGAAGCTCGCCGTTGCTTCTTTCTGTTTTTGGGCCGAACACAACTCAGCCAGCATCAAACACACCACATCGGACGCATGTTTGTTCCAGGAAGTCGGTCCCTAGCTCCTCTTTCCCGATGACATCACGCAGGTCGTGAAAGACGGTGAGCTGTGATTGGTCGGGGACCTAACATGAAGTCTGTCGTGTCTCTCGACCGAGTCACGCAAGAATTAATGACTATAATCTGACAAGCGAACACTTTTCAGCGGGACTGCAGCAACAAAACCTTCATGAGGATTAATCAGTCCTCTAGAGTCGAACACCTGACGACCAGCAGAACCCCGACAGCTGCACAAAGGCCGACAACAAACCGGCCTGAACAGAGAAGAAGAAAAGGCATCAGACACCTGCTGATCACGTGGTGTCCACATTGATCTGATTTCTGACAATCCTCAGAGAGAAGTCAGCGTCCTGCTGCTCGGCTGTGATGGATGTGATGTCTTTGTGTCCCACCACAGGTTTCTGCTGGCTCGGGTCAATCACTATTAAATTACAAAAGTCCACCACTCAAAGGCCGATTGATAGATGGATACCGCAAACACGCCGACCACAAAGAGGCCAAAGAGGAGGCCAAAGAGCCCTGAGTGCATTCAGACACACCAGACTCCCTCCACAAAAGACCCTTTTTTGTTTTTGTTTTGTTTTCTTCTTTTGGGCCAGCAGAGTTTTTTCTTCATCATGAATCTACGTCAATCTGACTTTACAGGACTAATTGATCTAAATACTAAACTTGAATTTGAGCCTGAGGAGCACTTTCTACGATCCAGAGCGATGGGTTCAAGAGGGAAAAACTAGAAGATGCAATGAAGTGTGTTCATTGTGTGTGTTCACATAAAGTTAACACTGTAAACAAGTTAGAAAGTCTTAAAATATAAATAGTTTGAATGTGAATTTTTGTTTGGGTTGGAGCACTTTGAAAGTCAGCTGTTTTGTTTTTTTCTTTTTTGTTTTCAAACCAGTAGTCTACTTCAGTCTGAACACTCAGATCAGGAAGATATCGGAGATATGATTGATTTGATATGATATGATTTGAAGAGGGAGAAACTGTACGTACTGTGTGGGAGTCGAAGCACTGAAAGGAGTTGAATTATCAGCAGCAGCAGTTTAAGAAATGAAAGCAGCTGAATGTAAACTGAGGTATGAAACTTTTCTTTGAAAACTTTGTTTTCCTCAAATTAATGAAGAATTTAAAGAGAAGCTGATGTCAGCTGGACGAGACGACTCGAGATTGAGTTATTTAACAGAATTATTTAATGGATTGAAGGAAAGTTACGAGTAACAAAGCAGAATTAGAGCTAAAACAATTAGTCGATTAGATTATTCTGCTACAAATTTGATAACTGATTAATCGATTCCATTGTTTTTCTCAGTGAAACCTCAAACCATCCTCTGGTGTCAGTTTCTCTAATGTCTCAGATTTCCTGTTTTTCTCTGTTTTATCTCAGTAAACTGAATGTCTTCGACTGTGGGTTGAACAAAACAAAACATGTGAAGACGTCACATTGGACTCTGGGAAATTATAACCAACGTCACTATTATTTAATGACATTTTCTAGAAAAAAGGATTCAGTTCATCAGCCACAGTTTGCATGCTGGGGCTTCTGACTGGACTAAGTATTTGTTCTGGACTCTGATAGACTAACACTTAAGCATTAATCTCTGATATTTTATACATACATATATATATTTAGAAAAAGCGATTCATTGAGAAAATAATCAGCACATTAATCGATAATGATAATAATCATTAGTTGCAGCCCTTTTAGTTTGTAGGCGACAAGATTATTAGTGAAACAGTCTGGACCTCAACAGACACTAAAAGACTTGTTTTGGTTTGGTGATTCCCCTCTAGCCCGGTTGTGTTTCTTCATCATGAATCCTCCTCGATCTGAACACATTAATACCTCTGCAGAGAAATCATCTCCTCCCCCGTTTGTTTCTGTGAGGGCTTTATATTTTCAAAGAGCCGGACTCGCAGTGTTTAGCAAAAGGACCGCGGGCGTGTGCAGGGATTGTCAGCCAAGCATATCATCACTTACTTACACTCTGTGAGTTTGCTTTGGATCAGACACATTAGCATCTGAAAATGAGCTGGCAAACACCGGAGGCCAGAGGAAGTCGTCCTGCAGCCCAACGTCACCGATACGACACATAAATCCAGCAGACACAGAGAGGTTTAAATATCACACGTTTCTACTGAGAGGAAACAGCACAGGGGCCCCATGTGAACATACATGCTGGATTTTTACAGTTAGCATGTTGACAAGGTAACGTGCTAAATGTTACATCATTAACGTAAACGTTACACATCAACTGCCACTATGTGACCATGCTGACGTTAGCATGATAGCTTCTGAAAATGCTAACAAGCTCAGTCTTACAGTAATTAGGGTAAACGTTACATATTCAACACCAGCATGTTAACACGCCAATATTAGCATTTGTCATAACGTGCTAAGGGTGAATGTTTATGGGCAAGTTCTTCTTTTACTTATTTAATTTGTCATGCAGGCCTTTTTAGGGCAAGGCCACTTCTTTGATAAAATTTATCGATAATTGATAATTACAAAACAGGAGACAGTGAACAATTAGGAGCCAGTGTATTGAACCACAGTACTGAGTTTATTTAAACTGTACACTGAATATTTTACTTTTCCACAAAATGTTGTCTGATTGATTTTTTCAAATGTCAACAAATAATTATAGTTAAAAGGTCGGTATGCAATTATACCATGATATAGAGCGAACAACAACACAACAAGTAATGTAACTAACGTTAGCTAGGCTGTGTGTTAGCTTAGCTAGGCTGTGGGTTAGCTTAGCTAGGTTGTGGGTTAGCAAACTGTTGCTACAGCTGCTGCTGCTAAGCTAACAGCCAGAGAGGACGAGACGGTTTCCCAGAGCAGCACAGCAGCTCCAGACAGCGACGCTCACAACTCTCCTGCTGCTACAGCTAACATCACAACAGCAGCAGATGTTGGCAAACTAAAACATAAACTGAATGTCCGCGGGAAAGTCGTTTAACGTCACCTGACACTCAAATAATGGCTGGAATAGTGTTGTGTGGCTTTGTGTGTTCCCCGTTTACAGAGCCGGGGCTGTGAACAAACACAGGCGTTGTTTCAGCGCTCACACTGAACAGCTAGCAGACCGTAACAATTCCTTACGTGTCTGCAAAAACACATCATTTTGGATTTTGTTGCCTCAATTGCGGGAATGGAGGTGAACCATTTCAAAAAATGTTCTTACTAAAATACATGCTGGTTGGTGGATCGTTCTCTTTCCATTTCACGCTTTGTGCGCTCCTTTCGTGGCATCGCGCTGAAAAAGTCCCCTAATGTTAATTGTTAGCTAATGTTAGCTAGCAGGTCGCGTTACTGTTGATGTCCAGCGCGATGACGGAGACACTGGGCCAGTTCAAAACAGGGCATGCCAAACTGGCCGTGTGGGTAGTTAATTTTAAAAGAGGCATTACGGCCACACTCCAGGGCATCCACTGGCCGTTTGGCTCCACCAAACACTGCCTACCTCCACCTGTGCGTGGCGGCTGCCTCGCTGAACCGCTGCAGCTCGAACGCGCGTGGCGTCCTCGCAGACGCGCTGCTGCCGCCAGCCCTCTTTCTACACTGAGTTTTCAGGTGACTGCTTTCGTCTTCTCCTCAGAACACACTCAGACCTGATCCAGGACTGTGATGGTGGGCTTCCAGACTAACCAGTAATCCCTGTTAGACTCACAGAGCTGATCTCAGTTTGTCACTTTGATGTGAACAAACAGCTGCAGTTCATTTAAACTAACAGAAAGCAGACTCTGAGCTGATCTCAGATCTGCTGATCTGGAGACTCGGCATCTAATCAATGCACCACAACTACTAATCATAAAATCTCTCTAATAATGTCATTAGATTTCCACTATTGAGCTATAACTAATCAAAAATTCCTACCTGCTAAAGACAGTACGTGAAAGTAAACCAGTTTAAACAACACTGTGACGGATGGGAAGGATTTTACTTTTTAAGAGCTTTTACCAAGAAATCTGTGCAATAGATCCTGTAGAACAGTTTACATGTTGAAAATCAAATATCATTGAAATAAAGATTATAATCTACAAAACTTTTCTGCTAAATATCGTTTAAACGACCTGAAGCCATGAAATGAACTCAACTATAACTTTATGAATGCAGGTTCCTCGTTTCTGTATGAACTCATTGTTTCAGCACCTTTGTTCTAACTCTGTGTTGTTTTTCCCATCGTTCTCCCATAAATGTTTTACATGTTCGTGCCAGCGATGCGTTCGTCTGATGACTGACGGAGGAGCCACTGATCTCAGGTCAGATCTTACAGCTGAATCAGTGGCGTCTTTTAAATCACTTCTCAAAACTTCTCTTTTTAAAAATGCTTTTTATTAATTCAGCACTCTGTTTTATTTTCAACATGTCTTATCTGCTTTATCGTCATTATTATTATTATTATTATTACACATTTGAAAACCTTACAAGCACGCATTCCCTGCATCTTGTGATATAGACCACGCCCATTTTTTTGTGTGCAAAATATGCAAAACCTACTTTTTCGAATTCCTCCAAGGCCGTGAGTCCGATCTGCACGAAACTTTACATATAGAATCTATCGAAGCTCATGATCAAACGTTATTGAAAGAATTTTGATACTCCAAAATTGCTAAGCAAAAACTTCATGGGGGTTGCAGTCAAAACAGGAAGTGATGTCATACCTCCCTGTAGCTCTGTCCGATTAACACGAACCTGGGCTCACTAGTTTCCCGTCCGACACCAAGGCTCTGTGCAAAACACTAATCGGATACTAGGTGGAGCTTTTGCTGCAAAATCATAAAATGCGCTAAAGTTAATTTTCCCAACTGTCTTTGAACTGAATGTTTTCTCTTGATGTCCACCTGCGACTTGCATCGCCTCCGCGGGTCGCCAGGTGTGACTTGCACTGGAGGCTTGGACCCTGTTAATACCTGGCACCTAGTTGTTGTTGTTGTTATTATTACAGCTGATTATGATGTAATTATTGGAGTGTGAGGTCATTATTGAGTCATTTTAACAGATGTAGGAATTAAACAAGCAGTTAAACAGCTAAACTCTGTTTAACCGACCCGAACCTGCACCAGGTTCTGCACCAGGTCAGTAATAAGTAGTTTATCTTCTATATGCTGAATGAAACAGGGCAGCCTCCTCTGGTCGTCTCCAGTAAGTGATCCCCATTAAACGCTGCTCCTTAACCCAACAGTCAGATTGATGCAGATTAAAAACTCTTTAATCTGATGACGAGGATAACACTGACCTGCTGACATCAGGGAACTGGACCGGGTAGTACAGGACCACACACTTAGGCCGGATCAGCAGGTCCAGGTCTCTGGGTCTGTGGTCTGGGATCTTCTTCATGAAGGAGGAGATGGAGGACAGGAAGGAGTCCATGTTGAAGATGGAGTTAAACACCACCACGTCTGACACCAGGCTGCCGACACAGGAGGAAAATAAAATGATCTGTACAATCACGTTGTCACTTTACTTGTTCATTGTAACAGCCGTTATTTTTATTTTCTCAATCTGAGACGTTTCCATGTGCTCCAGCGATGATGCTAGGTACGCGTCCTGCGCCTCCGACGCATTAAAATCCGAAAGGACGCAGTGTTCACTGAAGCTGGTGAGCTAACTGCTAACATGCTAGCCAGCAAAGAAGAAGCTAGTGCTCGTCAGTCACAACATCTCTCTGAGCTTCTTTCTATTTCCTTTGTACTGTTCTGCTTACTCCCCGCTGACGTTTTCTTCGTTAGCTAACGGTGCGATAGATTAGCTAAACAAATGGTACGATAAGTTAGCTAACAGTACGATAAATTAACTGAACAATAAGTTGATAGTTTATTGAAGAGATTTATTTGTAGTAGAACTGAATCAATTAGTCGATTGAAAAAAATACTCTGCAACTATTTTAATAATCAATCAATCGTTTGATCTTAAAATCATAATTGTTTTTGCCATTTCGTACATTTAGCAATGAATCGAGAAAATAATCTGCAGATTGAATCGATGATAATCAGTATGATGTCCTGTTTGTGAGCCAGTTTATACTCTAACAGAGGAGCTTCAACCTGATAGGTCGGAAGGAGTTTTAATGTCAGATTTCAAAAGCTGTTCTGAACTTCACCTCAATGATCGCAGCGATTCCACTGAAACGAACCGATTTAGCAGTTTTAAAATGCTGATCACATGACAAAAGCATAAAAACTAATAAATAAAGGACACACTGAGCCCTGCTGTGCCTAGTTTATATTTTATATTAAAGTTATGCACGGGTATCAGTAAGAGTAATGATAAGTATTGATACCAATCACCAGTGTAGCCTGATCATTACTGGACTTTGAGTCTAATACTGATGTCGTATTGTATTTGGAGGTTTAAAAAGAATCGATAACTGGCTGAATTTTATATTTTTACATAAACAAACAATCTTGATAAGTTTGTTTTTTTAAAGAATTATGACAGACTGGCTCTCCTTCCGCTCCACTACGGAGAGGGAAGCCCGTTTTGGTGAGGTCGGACAACACCTCGACAGACCGGGGGGGTCAGGCCCCCCGGCTCTGCAGCACTTAATGTCCCGGGGAGGCCGCCTCAAGAGGAGCGGGGCATTTCTCCAGACATAGCAGCGAGGAATTGGAATCGGTTCGGGCGGCCGGTGGCCGACTTATTCGCAAACAGAAAACGCAGCAGCGATTACTGCAGGTCTGATAATGGTTTCGATCGCTTCACAGCAAGGAGTCACCCCTTGGTGAAGCGCTTCCTACGGGGGGCTCGCAGGCTGAGACTTCCCACCCGTCCCTCAGTGGGATCTTCAGATGCTGCTGGATGGCCTGTCGGGGCTACCCTTTGAACCTCTGGATCAGGCAGATCGAGAGGTTTTGAGACAGAGACAGCGCTCCTCTTAGCCCTGACTTCAGCCGAGAGCGGGGATTTGTGCGTCGGTGCACCCCTCCTGTTTGTCTGTCAGTGACAATGGAGAGTCAGTTAGGCTCCAACCAAACCCGGCCTTCAGGCCTAAGGTCATCACCTCCTTGTTCAGATAAGGAGACAGCACTGGGTGCCTACTAGCCCCCAATTGGGCGGTGAGTGGAAAGATCTTTTTTCAAGCTGCTGAGGCGGCGCCTCGGGGGGGTTAACCAATAGGGAAGCCCGTTAGAGAGCTCCGCACGCACTCATAGGACTGGAGTTACATCCAGGTAACTGCTATTTATACTGATCAGCTGACATAAACACTGATATTGCTGTGCGTGCAGGAAGCATATATGAGTAGCTATATTTCAGCTTATTGCAGCTCTAATCAAACACCCATCCCTACTAGTGAGGCTAAAAACTGCAGTTTTCAAATGTAGTTCTGATATAAACACTGAGCTATAGTGAGGCTGTTATGACTGAGTTTCACCACGAAGCTTTGTGCTGCATTATAATTGAAATGAGTGAAGTAATCTGGCTTTGATCCAATCGGAGGCTTCTTAATGATCAGTTATTTAATGCTGCTGTAACGACGTTAGAGGAGACACAGAGACTCGACTTATCGACATGCTGCCCTGCAGATCAACAACAATCAGTTTGCTCTTTGCTGTTAGACAGCTGATTAATGACAACTAGACCCACTTCAATTACACACACAGCAGCCTGTCAGAGCCGCTCATTAACCAATCATGTCAGAGCAGTTCATTAACCAATCAAGTGCAGCCTGACACGCTCATTAAGACAAACTGTTGCAGCTGAGGAGAGCCGACAAACAAACAGTGAGTTAATGCTGCGCTCAGGTTTTCACTTTTATATTGTTAGTTGGTTATTTAAAGCTTAATACATCTCCCTTATTAATTATTACAGCACTTATTATAACGGATACAAACAACACTTTAACTGTGATGCTGTGTTTGAGGTCCTTTAACAGCTGAACACATACGATGTTTTTATCAGCTTTATAACTTTTGTAAACTTGATTCTAACTGATGAGGTGTTTCAGAGGACAGTGGTGCTGCCTGGCAAACAACAGGGAAGTGGCTGGCTCGCCACCGTGGATCGTATCTGAACCTCAGTGAGCAGATCTGCAGAGCAGCCTGAGTGGAGTTAAACCATCATTGCAGCATCACTGCTGACTGATTCCTCAGCACTAAATACTTTTAAAAAAACAAAGAGTCAAACCAACAACCCTGTGACCCATAACAGCCGTCACTGCCGGACTTCTGCCCAAACACAGTCATGGTCCTGTATATATACACAAATATAAAAAGGACTAGTGTTTACCATGAGAGGACCTGGTTGTATCCATACTGGAAGTCTCTCTCTTGGTCTTTGCGGACCGGATAAACCAGCTGGTTCTCGTGGAAGTACAGAATCTTCTTCAGATGGGCCAGATCTGGTCTGAGAGCCACCAGCTCACACAGGTTCAGGACAGAGCTGCTAAATAGGACTCTGAAGAGAAAGACATGTAGAGAAATATGATGTTAATGGAAGGAAAATTAACTACAGACACAGTCTGCACAGCAGACAAAAACCTGGTGTCAGCAACCTGCTGAGAACCACATCTGGAGTCAACATGGAGGTCCAGAGAGACGGCCGAGTACAAGCACACAGAAATATGTTCGAAAAGAGTAACTTCATTTCTAGAGCACTTTTCTAAAACAGTTACAAAGCACTTAACAGTCAAACAAACTGCAATATTAATGCAATAATAACAATAATAATAATGGCAATAATGAGGAAGAGGAACACAGTGAAACAGTAAAACAATGAAGAACATAAAATAAAACAGCTTAAAAATGTAGTTCAAGAAAAGGCAGCAGGTCCAATTAAATTATTATTTAAATTAAATCATTCACAATAAGACAAAGAAAAATGGGAATCAGTCAGTTACCTTCACTCTAGTTTTCTATCAAACTGACCTGAATTTAAAATGTGACCTGAAAGTGACGGATAATCTGAAGTCCTGCTAGCGCCGCCTACAGGCTGCAGAGTTTGTTACAGCCACAGTCGTCCCGATGTTTTATCTCTCCGTACAGTCTGAACAGTGGTGGTCTTGAACATGTACGTTTTGTCCTGAAGGTGGCGCTAGATGATTTCACAATCATCTGCTGATTAGATTTTGATATTTCTTGTGTACAAGTGTAAATTCTGGTCTGGTGGTACATAAAAAGGTCAGGGGTCACCAAAATCCTCCTCTACACAGGTTCAGAGTACTCAAATCAGCTGATCGCAGTGTGATTTCAGTGTAAAACGTTGCTGAAGTAAACGCTGGCGTGAACGGACCCGTCACTAGCAGGAAGTGACACGCTGGGAGTCACGATTCTGGTGACGTAAGACTTGACGAAAATCTAAAACAAAACTAAGCGTCCAAAGACTCCTGACATCGCTTCAGCCTTCTGACTTCAAATGACCTTAAATCCTTAAACATGATACTGACTTGGGACATGTTGGTCTTGACTCTGGACTTGGGACTTGACTTAGGACCTCATAGCCAGCACAAGAGACTTACTAAAGACTTACAGAAATAAAAACATGCTGGATGGTGACTCTGTGAAGTCAGACTTAACGTGACACAAACTTGGAGATAAATGTCTTTGTCAGCTGATGTGTTCAGATGATGATGTGGACCACCAGGACCAGGTCTTCCCCTGTGGGTGATCTCGCAGTCCTGACCACTATGATCCCTCTGACGATGACGTACCGTTAACCACATCATCTGAACACTCTGCGCTCAGGAACAGAGTCTTTGAAGCTCTGGATCTCCCTGACTGACCCTGTCCCCCATCCTCCACTTCAAACCCTCGACTTCCCCATACATCACTCACCGACCACCTCACCTCCCCCTTCTCCTTTTCTGTTTAAACCCCGCCCCCCAGGAGCTTTGATGTGGCTTCTCCATGAGCCACCGCTGATAACTGCGAGCCTCTCAGACCTGGATTAGACTAATTTCCTGGACCTGCTTGGGTCTCTCTTCAGGCCTGTGGTAGAAAAGTGGAACAGGAATCACTCTGACTCAAACCAGATGAGTCTTCTCTATTTTTACTCTTTTCAATGCCAAGAATAGTCTGACGGACTTCCTGTGGAGTTCAGAGTTAGAGGTTCAAACCTGCAGGAGTTACTGAGTAAATCCATGTGGACACACAGAGGAACCATCTGATTTAAAACACACTCACTGTGTTTCTGTGCCGACTGAAACAAGCTTTGTTTTTCTTCCTCAGATTTCTCTAAAGATGTCTGTGTTTTCTTACTGAAGCCCTGGACTTAAACAAGATATCACAGCTCAAATGAGCTCCACCAAACAGTAAGACAACAACTGAAGAGTGAAGGGAGTTCACAGAAACACTGACGGACTTACAACAGCCCCCTTTTTAGCATGCTGACAAGCTAACGTTAGCGGGACATTTAATATTTAACATTTACTATAATTATGTAGCATTTAGCATCTTACCCTTTAAGCATGCTAACATTACCATAGCATTTATTATGCAACATTTGCTATAATTATATAACATTTAACATTCTTACCTTTTTGGTATATTAACTTTTTAGTATGCTAACAAGCTACAATAGCATGTTAACATGCCGGTGGTAAATATGCAACATCTACCATAATTATGTAACATTTAACATATTTGCTTCTCAGCATACAAACGTGTTATAACATTTCCACATTAATGTGCTAATGTTTTGCTTGGTAGCTAATGTGACTCAAGAGTCTTGGAGGCTAAAGGAGCATTTCTGATGTACGATGATCTTCAAACACATTTTTAGCCATGCTAGCTGCATTGCTCTATGGTTGATAATGTTGGTTGCTCTGTCTACCACTTTCGTCCACTTAAATATCTCAACAACTATTGGATTGCTATGAAATGTAGTTCAGACATTTATGCTCCCCTCAGGATGAACTGTAATAACTCTGGTGATCCTCATCTAGCGCCATCATCAGGTCGACATGTTAATGTGTCCAATACTTTGGTTTATGACCAAATACCTGCAGAACTAATGACATTCCCATCAGCCTCAGCTGTACTTTGTGTTCACTGCTAATTAGCTAATGTTAGCATGCTAACATGCTAAAATAAATACAGCCTCAAGGAGCTGTTAGCATGTAGACTCAGTCTGGTTAAACAAGATATCACAACTCAAATGTGCTCAACCAAACAGTAAGACAACAACTGAAGAGTCAAGGAGTTCACAAAAACATCTACAAGAGACTCCTGAAGTCAAAAACTGAGGGAATTTCCACATTTCATAATATATAAAGTTTCTGTGGTGGTGATGTTCCTGGTCTGGTTAATATAAACTTTTATTGTTGCTGGTGTTTTTATGAAAAGGAGCTATCAAGAAGTTATTATTTCATGAAAACATGCTGCAGCTTATACTGCAGAAATTGTTTGGACATTATGTGATTCTGCTGCTGAAGAAATCATTGAAAATGGAAAATTGAATAAATTGTCGAAACTGAGGCCTGATAAATTCAAAATGAAGACAACTTGAAGACTTTTAAGTCCTGATAATTGTAATTCAAATATTCTACGACAACCTGTTTACATGATGCAGCAGCTTTAAAACTTCAGGATTGAACACTTGTTTAAATTCAGGAGGAAATCAAAGGGCAGAGCAGTGAAACAGTGAATCATGTTTGTGCATGATGCCTTTATAAAACACAATCTGAGAATGAGTCAGCCCCCCACTGAAACAACACAACCTGCACGGAATGAAGACCTTTTAGCATCTCTGGGTATGAGACGATATATCAGGTTGATGCTGGTTTGTTATTGACTTCAAATCTGATAGATGTCTATCAGATTTGACTCAGCAGCTTCAGACCTCTGAGTCACTGAAACCTGCAGTGTAATCTTCCTCACGCTGCTCCTCATCGCTTCATTTTTAAAACTCAGTTTAGAGTCAAAGTGCAGAAAGAATCCGATTAAAAGATAAAGTTCTCTAAACTCGAGTGTTGTTCTCGACAAAGAAACATGAATTAATAAGATGTAAATAAATGTTACCCGTACCACATGTATGGTCAACGTTAATGCTAGCTAGGAAATGTTAGCTAACCCACGTTTGCATTTCCACCAAAAACTCAAGATATCTGTTTTAACAGTGGCTGGTGTAACGATGTGACAGTGATTCAACAGCACTGTCCTCCTGATCTGGAATATTTATTGAGCCTCTCCACAACTGCCCACCCCAGAAGCTCCCCCCCTCCCCCGACCATAAGCTGTCTCCGGTGTTCACAGACATCTTTAACACCTCACTGGAGACATGCCATGTTCAAGTCCTCCACCATCATCCCCGTCCCCAAAAAACCAAGGACCACAGGACTTAACGACTACAGACCCGTCGCCCCGACCTCTGTGGTAATGAAGTCTTTTGAGCGCCTTGTGTTGTCCCACCTCAAATCCATCACAGACGCACTCCTGGACCCCCTGCAGTTCGCCTACAGAGCCAACAGGTCTGTAGACGATGCAGTAAACATGGAAACCTTCACTTCATCCTCCAGCACCTGGACTCCTCAGGAACCATGATCCTGTTAGTGGACTTCAGCTCCGCCTTCAACACCATCATCTTGGCTCTGCTGCAGGACAAGCTCTCCCAGCTGAGTGCACCTGTCTCCACCTGCAGGTGGACCACAGACTTCCTGTCCGACAGGAGGAAGCATGTGAGGCTGTGGAAACAGGTCTCTGACTCCCGGACCATCAGTACCAGTTCCCCCAAAGGATGCGTTCTTTCCCCTCTGCTCTTCTGCCTGTTCACCAACAGCTGCACCTCCAGTCACCAGTCCGTCAACCTCCTGAAGTTTGTGGATGACACCACCCTAATTGGGCTCATCTCTGTTGGGGACGAGTCTACCTACAGGTGGGAGATTGACCACCTGGTGCAGTCTGAAGAACCTGGAGCTCAACGCTCTCAAGACAGTGGAAATGGTTGTGGATTACAGGAAGAACCCCAATCTACCTTCCCTCCAGGACCTGTACACCTCCAGGACCCTGAGGTGAGCAGGTAAGATGGAGGCTGACCCCTCCCACCCCGGACACAAACTGTTTCAGACACTTCCCTCCGGCAGGAGGCTGCGCTCCATCAGGACCAAAACCTCACGCCACAAAAACAGTTTCTTCCCGTCTGCAGCCTCGTCAACAGGACCGGGACCCCCACTGACTCTGACTCTCATACCCACCCAACACCCCCCTTATAGTACAGTATACTCATACTGTCAACTTTTGCACATTCCCATTTAAATATTTTGCACAAACTGCTATTTAAGTAACAGTCTTATTGTATATATTCTTTATTATTTTACAATATTCTTTTAATATTCTTTAATATTTTATTGTCAGTTTTATATTTTATATTTATGATTCTTGACCTGCAGTACTTGCTTCATCTTTCTTATTGTTTATTGTTTTGCACCAAAATACCAAAGCAAATTCATGTACGAGTGTTATCCTGCACGTGATTTACCTGTATGTAGTTACCTGTGCCAGCGTTAGCTGAACAAGTGTTAGATGTACAAAGTTAACCCATACGATTGTTACCTGTACGAATCTCACCTGTATGATGGACAGGTGGGTATGGTCTGGCTGAAATGCAGCGCCGCCGTTCTCGCCCTCCAGTGCCATTTCTTGGCGGGCAGCGTGAAGACGGAGCAGCCATCGATGTTTTCTTTCAGCAGGTCGATCAGCTGTTTGTGAGAGCCGCCGTAAAACGGCTCCACCAGCAGAACGCTGGGAGCCCGAGCGCTCTGCCGAGAGGAGACCGTTAGTTAGACTGCTGGGGTTCAGTTCTCACCTATTCTCTTGGTTTATTATGGTTTGATGTTTGGTTTTTGGAAAGCACTTTGTAACTTGATTCTGATATGTGCTATATAAGTTAACTTTAGTATTATTATTGTTTATATTTCCTCCTATTCGAGCTTCACCTGGATGTTGCTGCCTGTGCCAGCGTTAGCCGTACAAATGTTACCCGTACGAAGCTTAACCCCTACGAACATTAAACTTTATGAACGTTAACCTGTATCTATACAAATTAACTTTAGTTTCATTACTGTTTTTACTGTTAACTGATTGTTTCTTTGTTACGATTGATCAATGTGGATTTGGGACATTTTATGATATTGAAAATTAAAAAGTTGTATAGTCTGATGTTGAATGGAAATGCTCGTATTGTGATACAATGTGGATGAAAACAGGACTAGGACAACAACAAACTTTAGGCAAAAATGCCAAAAATGTACTTATTCAGGTTTCTCTAATGTGAACATTTACTGTTAATCTTGTGCGACAGTAAACTAAATATCTTTGGCTGGCAGATTAATCGATAATAAATATAACTGTTAGTTGCAGCAGGAAAACCGTCTATCTATTTAGCAGATCAATATTTAAATACAGTAGGGCCTAGGTCTGTCCACATCCTGTTGTTGGCATTTATGTCACAGCAACAAAGCACAACTCAGGATGACTAAACATGAAAACCTAGAGAGATATTTAAAACAATCTTCTCTGTGCTCAGATGTCTGATGTGATATTTGAATTCTTTCAGCAAACTAACCAAACATCAGTCTGTAAAATACGGTGCGATACATAATTACAGCTGCAACGACCAGCAGATCGACAATACAATAATCAATTACAATTTTAATAGTCTAATGAAGTTAAAGCTCCAAAGTTGAATGCGGGTGTAGTTTAGGCCGGATGACTTTATTAGTCCTCAGAGGATGAACTAGTTTGGTTAAACAGTCTCTCAAACTAACACGAGCTCCAAGAAGACACTACATCTTAAAATATTCAGTACCATCGATAAATAAAAGGCTACAAATACATCAGAAGTGATGCACCTGAAAACAAGACTAATGAAATAAGCTTAAACAAAACCCTACAAATGATGTAAGAAATGCATCCGAGCAGAAATCTCCTGTTAATTCAACATTTCACAGCTGTGGGAACAAACGGCCTTTTAAATCATCTTTGACTGCCTCTCAGAGCTTCAGACTGAAGTGTGATGACTCAGGAGTTACTCCGACACCACGACAGCAGCCTTTTGAATTAATAAACATGCTCATCCCGTTCCTCTCGTTAGCACAAATGCTGCTACACCAACAAACAACAGAAAACACTTGGAAGCTTCTTTCTGACCCCAGAGGACGTTAAACATGAACATTTTCTGTCCCACACTAACTGCAGAAACACTGAAATCTGACCAGATTCATCACATTTAGCCCATTAATGGATTAACCAATCAAAACAAAATTAATCTGCAACTGTAGTAGTTTCTCAGACGTGCACTGTTGCAGGTTTACTTTGTCTCACGTAGTAAACTGAATCTGTGTTTGGGACCAGTGGTTCCCAACCTGGGGGCCAGGTCCTCTCAGGGGGTCCCAAGAAAACCGTGAGGGTCAGCAGATAACTCGCCAGATACGCACAATAATGTACATTGTCCCCTGATTTTAATGCCTCGCTGTATATTATTTATATAGTAGTCGTATATAAATGTATTTTTCAATGTGCCAACAAATAAAATAATGAAAACTATGAAGTGCAAACTGCAGCAGCCTGACGGAGGCGATGTGGTGATGAAGAGCGGAACGTTTCCTTTCAGTCAGTAAATGGAAAACTATTGTTGACGCAGAAAGTTAACTTTGCAGCAACAAACCACAATAAATCATAATATCTGTGTATTTGCAGCACAATGTGCCCTGATAGAGAAGCTCCGAGTCCATTATGATGCGAGGAGGTTTAACAGGAAGTGGACGTCTTACGGTCCCTGAGCTTTCTGTCCTTCCACTGAATTCCCTCCCAGAGATTTCCAGTCCGCCCTCCATTTAGCTGCCCACAATGGGAGCTAATGTGGCAGCACTCAGCCCACAGACTGCTCAATCAGTCAATATCTGCTCCCTGCAGCTCAGTAATGCTACTCATATCTGGAGAAGGAAATGAGCTCGCTGTGTCTCGGTCGCTGCGGGGCCACCGCGCCGGTTCAGCAGAGGTTAAATGCAAATGTGTCAAAAATAAAAATCTGATTGGAAACAGAAGCATAATGTTGCCCATTGTGCTGAAATGGTCCAATCTATTTCCTGAAAGCTGCCAAAAGGATGTGAAATATGAAAATGTGAACGTGTCAGACGGAGATTGTTTGATTAACTCGGTGGTTTCTGACCTTTTGGCCTTTAAAACGCAGATGCAATGTGGACTGGTTTCAGGTTCAGGCTCCGGTGTGGACCGGATCAGTTCATCTTCCCACACTGATTCACCTGAACGATTTTCACAAGCCCAAGTCATCATCGTTTCACCAGAACGAGACAAACTGGGACAAAATAATTATGATTTTGTCTCTTTAATCATCTTGGGGCCCGCTGGGGCTCCGGAGCCAGAGGTTGGGAACCACTCGATTAAGTAAAAGACTAAACACTCAAATAGAACAATAATAAATATACTAGTTAATAAAGTTTTTTAGTTGTATCAGTATATCTGTCTGATGTGATGATTAACAGAACAGGTGTGAAGACACAACAACGCATCTGATAAATGAATTAATTAATAAATAAAAGTGGGCAAACAGAGTGATAGCTGGCAAATATTACGACAAAGACAACAGCTAGAACAACAAAAGTGTTCATCGTCACGACAACCGGACTAACGGAGCGACAAGATGTCGGTAAATACAACAATAAAAATAGATCAGGCAGCAGCGACGCAGAGGAAAAGGCAGAGAAAGAGCGCGAGGCCTCGGCTCAGTCCGACCGTCCTGCGTTCGATTCTTCTCACAGGAAGTTTGTTAGTAAATGTGAAATCGATCGAGTGAAGCAGAGAGAACTCATCATTCCACCTTAAAACTCAAACAGTCCCTATAAACCACGCCGGGGGATTCCAGCCTCGCAGACTCATCTCACCTAGACACCTTTCCTCGCCCACTGCTGCGAACATGGAAGGCTGCCGACACACATGAAACAAAGGGTTAATGTCAGCGCTTTCCCCCCCGGCGGGGGGATCCCCCGGCAGCCCGCGGCGAGGGGTTCGCACCAGCTGAGGCGTGAGTCAGGCGGCCTGGAAACTAAACGCCACGCTGTCAGCGGAACCTGGAAATGTTTTTCTGCTTCTTCACGTCTGACGGTGCTGTTATGAATCTGCCACGAGTCCGTGGGCGAAGCAGGAATTCACTGCTTCATCCCACCTGACGTCCTGGTGACATCACCGCTGTCTGACGCTGCTCGTCACTCGTTACCCCTTCTCACCTGGAAATACAAAACCACGTACGCTACGTTCACCGAGTGCACACGGCTTCCTGTTTCCATTATTACATATACATATTATTAAAATATATATGACTTCCACTTAGCGCCATCATCAGGTCAGCATGTTAGTGCGTCCAACACTTTGGTTGACTTACGCCGCTCACTGTGAGCAGGCGAAGCGGCGTAAACGTCCCTGAAGGGGAAATAAAGGAGTTGACCGGGAGCAGGACACACCGCCGGCGACAGCGAGTCATCTGCCCGCCACCGTCTTACCGCCGGGTCGCACCTGGCTGGTGACCGCCGCGCCCCCGACCGCCGCGCAGCCCCTAAGCCGTCCAGAAACCTCGGGAACACCCGCTTTGAGTTTATAACTCGTTAGCTATCTGAGGCAGCGGGCGGTGTGCCACTCTACTCAGCTCCAGGACCACAGAACGCATCGTATCGATCCCAGAGTTTCCCCTCGGGGATCAATAAAGTGTTTCTGATTCTGATTAACTCACAGCTCACGTTGGTAGGAGACAAACGTCTTTTTTCAACAAGCCCACTTCCTGTTGGTTATGTAGCGTTTTTTTAGACATTTTTCCCTTTACGAGGATCATTTGAGTCACAGTTTGGTCATGGAGGACGGCAGAGCTACGCACGAGTCGCACGAGTCGCAGCGCGCCATCAGCTGGCTAATCAGCTACACGTCGTCAATAAGTGAAAACTAACTGTGGACGTGAACAGCACTCGTGAGAAGCAGAAACTCACACAGATGTTCAGATTGATTCCACGCTACATATGAAGCTAGAGCTAGCAGCTGGTTAGCTTAGCTTAGCATGAAGACTGGAAACTGTGACACAGCTAGCTAAGCTTAGCATAAAGACTGGAAACAAGGGAAACAGATAGCTAAACTTAGCATAAAGACTGGAAACAAGGGAAACAGCTAGCTAAGCTTAGCATAAAGACTGGAAACGGTGTGAGCAGCTAGCTAAGCTTAGCATAAAGACTGGAAACAAGGGAAACAGCTAGCTAAGCTTAGCATAAAGACTGGAAACTGTGTGAAACAGCTAGCTAAGCTTAGCATAAAGACTGGAAACGGTGTGAAACAGCTAGTTAAGCTTAGCATAAAGACTGGAAACGGTGTGAGCAGCTAGCTAAGCTTAGCATAAAGACTGGAAACAAGGGAAACAGCTAGCTAAGCTTAGCATAAAGACTGGAAACTGTGTGAAACAGCTAGCTAAGCTTAGCATAAAGACTGGAAACGGTGTGAAACAGCTAGTTAAGCTTAGCATAAAGACTGGAAACGGTGTGAGCAGCTAGCTAAGCTTAGCATAAAGACTGGAAACAAGGGAAACAGCTACCTAAGCTTAGCATAAAGACTGGAAAGAGGGGTAACAGCGAGCTAAGCTTAGCATAAAGACTGGAAACGGTGTGAAACAGCTAGCTAAGCTTAGCATGAAGACTGGAAACAGGGGAAACAGCTAGCTAAGCTTAGCATGAAGACTGGAAACAGCGAGCTAAGCTTAGCATAAAGACTGGAAAAAAGGGAAACAGCTAGCTAAACTTAGCATAAAGACTGGAAACAAGGGAAACAGCTAGCTAAGCTTAGCATGAAGACTGGAAACAGGGGAAACAGCTAGCTAAGCTTAGCATGAAGACTGGAAACAGGGGAAACAGCTAGCTAAACTTAGCATAAAGACTGGAAACGGTGTGAAACAGCTAGCTAAGCTTAGCATGAAGACTGGAAACAGGGGAAACAGCTAGCTAAGCTTAGCATAAAGACTGGAAATGGTGTGAAACAGCTAGCTAAGGTTAGCATAAAGACTGGAAATGGTGTGAAACAGCTAATTAAGCTTAGCATAAAGACTGGAAACAGGGGTAATAGCTAGCTAAGCTTAGCATAAAGACTGGAAATATGTGAAACAGCTAGCTAAGGTTAGCATAAAGACTGGAAACAGGGGGAAAAGCTAGCTTAGCATAAAGACTGGAAACAGAGGGAAAACTGCTAACTTAGCTTAGCATAAAGACTGGAAACAGGGGTAACAGCTAGCTAAGATTAGCATAAAGACTGGAAACAGGAGAAACAGCTAGCTAAGCTTAGCATAAAGACTGGAAACGGTGTGAAACAGCTAGCTAAGCTTAGCATAAAGACTGGAAATGATGTGAAATAGCTAGCTAAACTTAGCATAAAGACTGGAAACAGGGGGAAACAGCTAGCTTAGCATAAAGACTGGAAACAGGGGGAAACAGCTAGCTTAGCATAAAGACTGGAAACAGGGGGAAACAGCTAGCTAAGCTTGGCATAAAGACTGGAAACAGGGGGAAACAGCTAGCTTAGCATAAAGACTGAAAACGGAGGGAAAACTGCTAACTTAGCTCAATATAAAGACTGGAAACAGGGGTAACAGCTAGCTAAGCTAGCATAAAGAGTGGAAACAGGAGAAACAGCTAGCTAAGCTTAGCATAAAGACTGGAAACGGTGTGAAACAGCTAGCTTAGCATAAAGACTGGAAACAGCTAGCTAAGCTTGGCATAAAGACTGGAAACAGGGGGAAACAGCTAGCTTAGCATAAAGACTGAAAACGGAGGGAAAACTGCTAACTTAGCTCAACATAAAGGCTGGAAACAGGGGTAACAGCTAGCTAAGCTAGCATAAAGAGTGGCACCTCTAAAGCTGATTAAAACACTAAAGTATAAAGACGTAACCTCCAATGAAACACCTTTACACTTCAGTTTTTGTACAAATTAAACAAACAAGATGTAACGTGTTAGCGTATCACTTTGTGTTACATCAGAAATGGCTCCTGTTATCGTTAAAAGAGACTTTTCTTGTTATGACGTGAAAAGCTGGTTTGTTGTTAAGTCAACGAACTTCTATCTGTTGACTGGATCTTTTTAACAAGACTAATCAATTAGTGGATCGACAGAAAACGATTAATTTCAGTCATTTGTCAAACAAAAATAGTTTACAAAATGCTACAATTTGTCAGGTTTTGGCTTCGGAAATGTGAGGGTTTGTTTTATATGACAGTAAACTGAATATCAAACGTCTCGGGCTCTGGGAAACCGATTGGCATTTTTTCACTATTTCGTGACCTTTCAAAAAGATAATTGTCAGATTAATTGATAATGAAAATAATTGTTCATCGCAGCCCTCGACGGCGTACGTTTGTGACATAACGGAAAAGTTTTGTTACAGAACCAGATACGACAGGTGCAGTAATAACGAGAAACTATGTTATAATAAAAATATCCTGTGAAAGTGAAGTGAAACGTCTAAAGAAGAAACTACTAAATATTGTTTTTTCCGTCGTGGCACCAAAACTGTGCTGTAAAACATAAGCATGGTGAGTTTTACTGAGAACGGCAAAGAAAAGCAGCAACTCCTCACACTGGAGAAACAGGAAACACAGGTTGTTTTGCATTTTTGTTTGAAAACGTGACAGTGGCTGATTATTTTTGCCAGTCGACTAATCGCTTGACTAGTCGTTTCAGCTCTACTGTTTATAAATGATCTATTTCTGAGTGAAATATCTTGGCAGCAGTAACGTTTACTTGTCTTTAGTCACCACACGCGGCAGTGAAAGAGAAATATTCTGAAACTACAATTTGTGAGACCATTACACCAGGATCACATTAAATAAAAGACTGACTAATAACGTGTCCTAAAACCTTTAATTCCTGCTTCTTTCACTGTGACTGAAGCAGCCGTCTAACAGGAACATGTAATACAGAGCAGCTTTGATCTCATATTAGAGGATTAATGTGAGTGAGAAGTGACTTTCTTCTGTTAATTGAAGCAGTCGTAGTTCACAGCTCAGACTGTATAATGAACACAGAGTTAATCATCAATCACACTGTAATTACAGAGGCGAGGTCATCTCTGAGGACCGAGAGCCTGGAGGACGAAAAGGTCCGAAAACACTCAACATGATGAGCTTTACAAGGTTACTCTCATCACTCACTATCTCATATATATATATATATATATATATATATATATATATTCACTATATGTTCACTATTATATATATATATTGAACATTTAATAGTCTTTCTACAGAATCCTTCTTTATCGGACCATTATTTAAAACTTTTGAACTGCTATTACTGGATTACACGCCATTAGGCAGAAACCTCTACTCTAGATGTCAGTCTGATAGTGCTGTGGCTAGATTTAAGGAAGCGATCCCATCTGCATTTAATTATGCAAATAGCAGTCCCTCCCAAATTGACCATCTAGTTGTTAGCGCTGCAGGCTCACTGCGAACGACACTCGATTCTATCGCTCGATAATAAAACAAAGAAGGTTAGCTCCATGGTATAACCCCCAAACCTGCAAATTAAAGCAGAAATCACGAAAACTTGAAAGGAAATGGTTCCAACAACCTGGAAGAATCCCGTTTAGTCTGGAAAGATAGTCTTAAAACATAGAGGAAGGCCTCCGTAATGCTAGAGCAGCTTACTACTCATCATTAATAGAGGAAAATAAGAACAACCCCAGGTTTCTTTTCAGCACTGTAGCCAGGCTGACAGAGTCACAGCTCTACCGAGCCATGTATTCCTATAGCCCTCACTAGTAACGACGACTGGATCTGTGGTTGTGGGCCACCTGCTGCCCCCGTGTTCCTGCAGAGTCTGGATCTGTGGTTGTGGGCCACCTGCTGCCCCCCGTGTTCCTGCTTGACAGCTGCTGCTACAGTTATTGTTATTGGCTCTGTTACTGATGCTGACATTATTCTTCCTATAGCTGTCATTCCTATTATTACTAATTTATTAATATTAATATTACAATTACTATTCTACCATTTTAAAAATTCTAGGTGGTATTTGCATCGTGCCTCCACCTTTCCCTAAACCCCCCCTCCCCCTCTCTCTCGGATGGCCGCCCACCATTTACTTGCCGCTGTCGCCAAATGCTTGCTCATGGTGGGATCTGTTGGGTCTCTGTAAATAATATTATAAAGGGTTCAGTCTAGACCTCCTCTGTAGGAAAACTGCAATGAGATAACTTCTGTTATGAACTGGTGCTGTATAAATAAAATTGAATATATATATATATATATATATATATATATATATATATATATATATATATATATATATATATATATATATATATATTTATTTTTTCATTATTATATATTTTCACTGTATATCGAATAAATATTCATATTAGAGAAGCTGGAGCCAGTGAATTTATGACATTTCTGCTTATACACTGATTTAAACAGGACGTCCTGGTGGTTATAATGTAAAACACATTACAACGCAGGGCTCCTCTCACTTTACTCCTCCAGCCTGAATCTCTACTGTCTCTTTCAATTCAAAGCAAAATGCTCTCATGTCAGCAGTTATTCTTATATGAAATACAGTCCTTTAATAGTCAAGTATCAAAGGTAAAGAGAAATAATATCACAGCGTTTGCCCTGTTTGATTAACTGTTAATATTGTTATAATATTCCAGACGTCTGAAAGTTAATAATGAGTCCTAACTTCTTGCAGCCTATCACTGCACACCGTCGACACCATGGAGAAACTTCAGCTCTCAGTTCATCTGATTTCCCCCCTGTAGTTTCGAGGTTAACGCGTCGACCACGAACTGCAACGTCCCCGATTCAAATCTGTCCAGACCTTGTGTTGCATCTCTCTCCCTTCACTTCCTGTCATCTCTGTACCGTCGCTGTCTGACAAAATGCTGAACCTGTTCCTGTCTCTCAATACTTCCAGAGAGTGGTCGCCGTTTTCTATTGATAAGAGACTTAAATGATTAATCAATTAAAAAAATGTTGCTGATAGATTTTCTGTCAGCTTATTGATTAATAGTTACATTTTTCAGGTCTGTCATTGGATCGTTGATGTCAGATCCAGGGTCAGTTTTCTGTAAAAATTAGGGCTGTAACAGTTCGTGTATTCGTGCTGAGCCGTCACGGTCCGGGGGTCACGGCAAGGGGGTCACGGTCTGTGGGTCACGGTCCGGGGGTCACGGTCTGTGGGTCACGGTCTGTGGGGTCACGGTCTGTGGGTCACGGCAAGGGGGTCACGGTCCGGGGTCACGGTGGGGTCACGGTCCAGGGTCACGGTCCAGGGTCACGGTCCTGTGGGTCACGGTCTGTGGGTCACGGTCCGGGGGGTCACGGCAAGGGGGTCACGGTCCGGGGTCACGGTGGGTCACGGTCCGGGGTCACGGCAAGGGGGGTCACGCGGCGTGGGGTCACGGTGTGGGGTCACGGTGTGGGGTCACGGTCTGTGGGTCACGGTCCGGGGTCACGGGCAAGGGGGTCACGGTCCGGGGTCACGGCAAGGGGGTCACGGCGTGGGGTCACGGTCTGTGGGTCACGGTGTGGGGTCACGGTCTGGGGTCACGGTCCGGGGTCACGTGTGGGGTCACGGTCTGTGGGTCACGGTGTGGGGTCACGCGGTGTGGGGTCACGGTCTGTGGGTCACGGTCCGGGGTCACGCGGCAAGGGGTCACGGTCCGGGGTCACGGCAAAGGGGGTCACGGTCCGGGGGTCACGGCAAGGGGGTCACGGCGTGGGGTCACGGTCTGTGGGTCACGGTGTGGGGGTCACGGTCTGTGGGTCACGGGTCGGGGTCACGGGGGTCACGGTCTGTGGGTCACGTGTGTGGGGTCACGGTCTGTGGGTCACGGTCCGGGGTCACGGTGTGGGGGTCACGGTCCAGGGTCACGGTCCGGGGTCACGGTGTGGGGTCACGGTGTGGGGGGTCACGGTGTGGGGGGTCACGGTCTGTGGGGGTCACGGTCCGGGGTCACGGTGCAGCTACACGGTATGTAGATTGATGCATATAATGCAGAACCAAAGTTCACGAGTGCGAGTTCTGCCCGCTAACATTTAGCCGTGCGTCGTTAGCAACACGTGCTGAGGTTAGCACAACAAGCTGACTGGCGTGCTAACCCTGCAGTCAGTCAGTCACACTATGGCGAGCGCAAATGAAAAGCTGGAAGACCCGCCTGCATCCTTTAAACCAGTTGATTGGGAAGAATTTGTTTCCCGGTCAGCGACAACAACGAGAGCGTTAATCAGAACGGTGTGTCGCCGTTGTAGGTATGTGAATGGAAACACGTCGAACATGCTAACGCCAAACAGCGGGACGAGGAAAAGGCCAGAGCCCAACTCTTTACTCCTTTAGACACAAAAGCAGAACGGAAACTATTACTTATTGTGATCTATAATATTATTAGAAATTAATATTTATTATTCCATTTATTTTGTATTTTCAATTTCACAGAATAAGAGATGCCTTTCAGTTTTATTGCCTTCTGAGTGTCCGTACAGCGTAAAACTGAAATGTTGCTTATTTTTATAACAACACAGAAAACCAAAGCTGCCAGTGGGCAAAAAGCTACCTCAGGTTATTTCCCCGCTATGCCGACTCACACCGAGCCGTAATAATTAATCAGTTTGTACAACTGACGCTATGATATGTTGAAATTACGGTATTATTTACGTGTGTGCAAAGGGCAACATGGAAATCATCGTTTTACTAAACACGGTGTAACTAAAGGTCAATATATCGGTGATTCTGATTCTTTCATGATTTTTAAAAGACAGAAAACAAAAGCAAACCTCACATGAAAACTCTCGAATACTCATAACTGCTGATTATTTCTGACACTTGAAACGTGGCCATAAAATATTGTGTTGCGTAGTTTCAATTTAAAGCATGAGTCATATTCTGTGATCTTGTTCTGAATGTAAAACCTCTCAACTGCAGCTGCCGCATGAAGAAACTGCAGTATTACACAGTATTTCGCTCTGAAATACAGCGAAGGAGCTGTGAACTCAAAGCGCTGCAGTTACTTTTACTGCTGTTTATTTTTACCGCAGTAAAAAACTGACAGGCTTTCAGTTGTAAATGGCTTTTTTATTTTATTGCAGTTATTAATTAATATTTAGGGCCTCTTAGTACACTACAGTTTACCTTTTGCAATGTATAACATACTCTATATCTATCTGTGTATTTATATATATATATATATATATATATATATATATATATATATATATATATATATATATATATATATATATATTTACTCATGTACTGTTTTGAGGTACTTGTATGTAATGTGAATATTTCCATACTGGTTTAATGTCCTGCTCCTTCCTCCGACTTCACATTTCAGAGGGAAATACTGCACAACATGTGTCTGACAGCTGGAGTTACTGGTTACTGTACAGATTCAAGGTTTAAAAACATATAATCACTTTAGACACTTACAGATTAAACTTCCCATCAGTGTCGAAAGTTAGAATTAGCTGCACCTCCTGCTACTAGGGTGGCACATTGTGGACAAAACGTCTAATTTACAGCGTAATATTGACATGTATCCCAATATGGTGCATTTTCTGGAAAAATCAAGTTATAATCAATAATAAAAAACGCAGGAACATCTGTTCTCAGTAAATTCAGTAACAAACACTTTCAAAGAAGAAAAGCTCTTGTTGCTGGTCTCTTCCCTCATAATAACAGTTTTATTAAAATACTAACATCAGCAGTAACTCCAGCTGTCAGATCAGTGTTAGGAAGCAGGAGACAGATCAATAACTCCCCAGATTACATCCAGCTGCTGTTTCTTATTGTTTTGCGTTTGGTTTTTGTGAAACTTTGTAATCTTTGAGTTTGATATCAGCGACATAAACTTTCTGTTATCAGTACTTATAGTGCAGGACTGCAGTAAATGTGTCTGCTGACTTTCCCTGAAGTAAAGTGTCCAAACTCCAAGCTGGAGTCCTCTGAGCGGACAGAAACTCTCAGTCCTGCTGTGTGTAGCTCCGTTAGCCGGTAGCTCCGTTAGCCGGTAGCTCCGTTAGCCGGTAGCTCCGTTAGCCGGTAGCACCGTTAGCCGGTAGCTCCGTTAGCCGGTAGCTCCGTTAGCCGGTAGCTCCGTTAGCTGTTAGCTCCGTTAGCTGTTAGCTCTGTTAGCCGGTAGCTCCGTTAGCCAAACACACAGCAGGACCGCTGCTCACCGGCAGCTAACAGCTAACAGCTAGCAGCTAACTAGCTCTCCTCCTGCTGCTGCTAAAAACAACCCCCGTCTCTCCCCGTTCACAGCCGGTAACAGCCTCCGGGAGCACCGGAGCTCTGTCCCGGCTGTTTCCAGAAGGAACCCGGTAAACTGTGTCCACCGGGGAGGACAAACAGCGGACCGACTTCTCTCACACGGACGGTTCATTCACCCGCAGCGGGACACTCACCTCCGACTGCATCTGCCCGGCGCCGAGCGACCGCGGACGCACAGCGTACTGCGTCATCACGTCGCTTTAAGAGCCGACCGTGCGGGGACGCCTCTTCCTCTGTCCAAAGAAATAAGGAATAGACACACGCACACATGCGCGCGCAGACACACGCACACATGCGCGCGGTGGTAAACTTGCCATTGGCGTTTGAAGATCTCCAAACTTGACCAGATGGCTTTTTAATAAATGTACTAACATGCTGCACCTTCCTCCGGCCAGGTCAGAGGTCACAGGTCAGAGGTCACAGGTCACAGGTCAGAGGTCAGAGGTCACGCTGACTGTTCCAGTCACCGCTGCATTGCATCGTTTTGAAATCTTTGTTTAGCATCGTCAGCTTTATCATCCTTCACTTGCCGGAGAAGTAAACCATGGGTAGCGCAGCTTGCTCAGTGCAAGAAGTTTGGGATGTTGATTTGCAGACGCATTTAACAGAACTGATAATATATGAAAGCACCTAAATGAAATTTGTTTTCAGTCTGCTTGATGTTTAAAGCTGCATTAAACGATTTCTGACCAGTAGAATAAACATTCTTCCTTCTCTGCACACGAGCAGATCGCTTATATATCCAGAGAACGATGCGTATCACGACATAGCTAGGGCCTGCCCGAATGCCTCCAAGCTTCTACTGTTGCCATGGTAGTTGCCATGGTAGTTGCCATGGTAATCGACATCCAAATCAGCATCTGCATGCTTTGTTGTTTTTATTACGTGTGCATTTCCCCAAAAATCGCCACGAAATAAGAAATAGTAATCGAACGTACGTAACAGCGCGTTCTGTCGGGAGATGCAGTGACTCGAACCAACAGTGAGTAAGAAAAAGCATAAATAATAAATAACGTGTAACTTGTTAAGCTATGAGCGGAGGAGAAATCCGCTAGCCGCTAGGCTAATTTATGCAGTGTAACGTAGGCTTAAGCTAATAATGGTGACTGGCTAAAGTTTTGTCACTGAACCTCGACAGGCAACCCGACGTGAGTGAAGTGTTTGTGGCTTGGCATTGTGTAGCTTGGCTCTGTTGTGGGGACCAGACTGCGGCATAAAGTACGGTTTTCAAACCTAAACCACGACCATGCGACAGAAGTAGCCCCCCTTTCAGGTACGAGCTCCTAGTTTTGTCTGGGCTGTTCGGAGTTACGTCTGTTTGTGTTGCCTTCATGCAGTGTGAGTGTGTGTGTGTGTGTGCAGGTATTACTCATGTTGTGGGGACATAATCTGTTTACAGTCACATTGCGGGGACTCGCCTTCCTTTTGGGGACTAAACCCACGTCCCCATAACGTAAGTCATTAACTTTTAGGGTGAAGACTTGGTTTAAGGGAGG
The DNA here is from genome assembly GCF_020085105.1 of Siniperca chuatsi. Taxonomy (NCBI): domain Eukaryota; kingdom Metazoa; phylum Chordata; class Actinopteri; order Centrarchiformes; family Sinipercidae; genus Siniperca; species Siniperca chuatsi. The sequence continues at coordinate 29,537,576 of NC_058053.1, forward strand.
GTAAGATCAGGACGTGGTAGGCTAGTAGTGGTTATGGTCAGGGTCAGTCTCCAGGAGATGAATGTAAGTCAATGTAAAGTCCTCTGAAGTGCTGGAAACACGACTGTGTGTGTTAATGAATCAAACACAGGTACAAGAAGAATAACACAGTTTTATTAAAATTTAATTTGGCTACATTTATTCGAGCATGGTCATTTCCAAGAGAAATTAAAAATTCAATAATACATTTCAGGAATTCCTTCACCATCACCATCACCATCATCATCATCATCAGTCCTTCCTCATCTCTTCAGTTGGATGAATAAAGTGGATTTTTTTTTTAACTCTCAAAAATACAGTGTTTTAACAAAAATCATCGTATCAAAAGTTCCCCAAATTTAGAATTTCCAGTAGTTTCAAAGGAAATAAAACAAAAACAAAAAAATTGAAATTTTCCAAATACCATAGACACTCTCTATTCATAGTTTTGCTCCAATAGTCAATGACAGAATCATTTTTACTAAAATATATCTATTTGTGAGGAACTCTAATACTGTACACTACAGTATGAAATAAATAAAATTAGGAAATATAAAATGAGTCACATAAATAAAATGGTAAATTCTCAAATAAAACATTTTTTTTTTTTAAATTTGTGTTGGAAAATTCAACAAAAACAAAAAAGTAATACTGACAAAAAATACTGTCATGGAACAAAAAAATACTGAAAATTGCACAAACATATGTAAACTAACAAACTGCCGTCTATCTAAGCTAATACTGACGAATCAAAAACAAGATGAAATATTCATTTTTAATAGTGAAGCAGAGCAGAGAGGACACAGGTGATGTACACTGTACAGGGATGGCACTTTGCAGAAACGCACAGGTGAAAAGGTTTGCATATAAGGCTTTCTCTGGAGAAAAAATTCAACACACAAAAAAAGGCTCTGTCCTTTTTTATTTTTATCTTTTTAAAACGGAGCCCTTTCATATTACGCTCCATCCTCTCCTTTTTAAGACTCACATCGACATTTTATTTTGAAAATCACACAGGTTTAAATGTTCCTTCACATAAAAAAAAAAAAAAAAACATCAGGAGGCCCAAAGTCGTGTGGTTAGTTGGCAAAAACAATAAAACAGGATAAAAATAAAAAACGTCACAGTAAAAGGAGACAGAAAATACAACAATAACACTGACAGGAAGTGATCGAGTGTTCGAGGCTTTTTCCCCTCTTTTTTTAAACATTTTTTTTTATTTTGTAGTGATTCGGGGAGTCGAGTGCAATTTCCTGATGTGGGGGTTCGAACACAACGAGACACGGGAAGTTAAGAACATTATAGCACCACACAGCTTTTAGGCCTTTATAATACTGTACATTAAAAACAGCTTCACTTCATTTCATTATAATGATAATCATTATTACTTACTTCTTCTTTTATTTTTTATTTTTTGCATAATGTGGATTTTTAAACAATCCCACCCAGCTTCATGATGTGATGTTGGCCGTCATCATGTTGCATCTCCGGTTAGGGACTGTACCAAAATTATTTAGGGAGTGGAGAGAAGCTGCATCATATGCCCCGAGTGTTATTAATACTGTCTTTGAACCCCCCCTCCCCCACTGTTATCAATGTAACTATAGCCTCGTGTTTCATTTCACTTTATTGTATTTTATACAATTATCAGGTTCTGCCTGCGATCTGAGAGCCGAACTCTAAAGTTCCCTTTAATTCGTCAAAATAACACGCACCCTTGTTCTCTACAAATATAATATCAAAATCACATTTTTATTAGACTTATTTCAGATAAAACCTTCCGGTCACACCAGAAAGCGCCGCAGCGAATCTGCATGAATCTTTGCTAAATATTTGGTTGTAGAAGTCTGGTGACTGGCTAGTTGCTGAACTACTGTAGCTGGAGGGCTAACCGCTAACTCTCTAGGCGGCCAGGAACATGCTAGCGCTAGTCAGTCACATTAGCTGCTGGAGCTTATCTCTGTTTTCTTTGTTTACTCCCCCCTGACATTTTGTTCACCACCACGTTCAATCAAACGTTACTGAAGAAGGAAAATAAAGCTCTCTGAGCTAACGAGTATTAGCCATCACTGTTTGAGTCTGAGCTCTGAATGTAGTCACTGAGCAGCATGGTTAGCATCGAACCCTGAAACTGTTCAACAGCTAGCAGCTGAAATTTTGGACATAACTGGGTCATCCCTGAAGTTGTCACAGTTACGTCAGTTACTAATAACAACATTAATTCTTGCTAGCATGCTAACATTCTTGTTAGCATGAGCTGTGTAATTAACATTAGCAAGCAGGCTGTCTAGCATGGTAGCTAACGGTACAAATCAGCTTTTAATCGGGTTCAAACAAGATAGAAAATGACTCTCTGCTTAGTTTGCGTTTGTATGTGTCATTAATAACGACTTAGACGCAGTAAGCGTTCATGCAGAAATTTACAGGCAAGTTAGAGGATGAAGTTGGAGATAAAACCTCTTTTTTCAAATTGCAGGGCCATAAAAGTCAAAATAAACCGACACAAAACGCTGATAACTAGTCAAAGAACCTGATGAATCGAGTGTAAGAAAAGACGAGCTCTTTAAGCTGCGAGCTGAACGTGAATGTTTGGGACGAATAAAGTCCTGATGACAGATGACAGGACTGTTGTCGGGTAAAACACATCTTTATGATGTAACTTTAAATCTGAAATAAAGTATAGATCTGGGTTAAAATAGAACATTCACCTACAGTCTCTTATAATACCCTCCCCCTTCTTTCCACGCCTAATAATTTGTGTACAGTCCCTTAATAATAAAAGGATCTTCTTTCTGAATCGAGCCAAAGTGACAAATGTTCGAAAGCTTTTTTTAATGTTTCCTGATCAGTCGTCCTGGTCCGACTTGCCGTCTGTCTTCCCTTCTCGTGAACTCTCGTCCATCAGCTGCGTCGTGTCTTTGCCCTCGTCGTCCCTCGTCGAGTCCATCTGGCTCCTGCTGTCACCTTCCTCCTCCTCCTCTTCTTCCTCTCCTTCCCTGAAACTTGCCTCCTGTCTGTCTGTCACGTCCTCGTACATCTTGTCGTCCACTTCCCTCTCCTCTCGTCCTCCTCCTCCTCCCTCCCTGCCGTCCCTCAGGATCGTACCGCCGCCGTCCTCCTGCTGGTCCTCGGGGTCCGAGTACCCGAGCGGCCCCAGCCCCTGCAGGTAGGCCCTCCTCATCAGCAGCTCGGTGGGCTCCAGTCCTCCGACCACCACTCCTCCTCCGCCTCCACCCTTGTCCCTGGCCTCCCTCTCAGCCGCCTCGCGCTCCTCCGCCTCCCTCTTGCAGTAGGAGTATCGGTGGTTCATGTGCTGCGAGTAGGAGCCCGAGTGCGAGAAGCGTTTCCCGCATTTGTCGCACTGGTAAGGTTTCTCTCCCGAGTGGAGGCGCGAGTGTTCGATGAGATGGTGCTTGTGTTTGAAGGCCTTCTTACAGATCTGACACTGGTGAGGACGCTTCCCTGCAGAGACAGAAGGAGGAGAAGAAGTCAGGACGCCGCAGATACAACAACACACAGCAGAGCTTCAGTTACAGTCCGAACACAACGAGCAGCAACAGGAAGGAAAACCAGCAACATGGAGACATGTTTGATTTTCATATCGTGTGGTTATAACTGCAGCTGGAATTTGTTTCATCAACAATTTTGTTTAATTATTAGTAATTAGTTTGATTAATCGATGAGGTTTTTAAAGCAAAAATGCCAAAAATTCCCCGGTTTCATTTTCTCGAAGGTGAATAAACTGAATATATTTTGTTTTGGACTGTTGGACTGAACTGTGATCTGACATCAGATCGGTCCATTCACTGATCAATGGAATTTAAATTCTTGATCGTCTCTGTAATTTTCTTTCACTTTAAATGTTCGGCCTGTATGGACGAACTCTTCTCTAGTTTTGTTTCTCATGACTGAAGGATTCGTGTCAGATCTCGCAGATAATAATTACGGGACTGAAAACTCGTGAATTTAATCTCTAATAGTTGTGACTTGATGATAATGATGACATCATTACACATGATTCAAAGTCATGATTACGAGATCTGAAGGTCACAATCGTGACGTCTATAAAAGTACAAATTCATACAAATGATTTTAAAAATTGGGCTGTAACTTTTTGCAGTGGATGACACCAAAGTTTGTGGTTTGAAGTTTTGGCTGAAATCTGTTGATGAAATTCAACATCGACACAAAGTTTGATATTAAAGTGTGATCTATTCAGAAAATATAAATGAATATTATAATTAATAACATGACAATATGAAGCTTTCGAACTGAGACACAGACGAACATTGACGGGACATCGATAGAAATAAAACTTTAAGAGACTTTGAAACTTCTTGGAATCATTATTAGAGCGCTCGAGGCTTTGCAGCGAGACGACGCCAAAAGATTATCATCTGACTCTCGAGCCAGCAGTTTGTAAGTTTGATTCTGGTGCGGCATGAAGACGTCTCTGAGTCCACCAAAGACAGAAAAGACGACAAGCTCTGACAGCAAGAAGAAAGATTTCCCTTCCAGAACAATAAAGTTATAAATAAAGTTGTTGAAAGTTGAATCAGTGATTTTAAGACTTCAGAAATCATCGGAAATTATAGAACTGAACCTTGACAGGAAAAATCGAGTTTTGATATTTTAAACTAAATTAAAGTGGACATCTCTCAGCTGATTGGCTGTTATCCTGTTGGAGGGCACACGATTGGTCGACTGTCTGGTCTGAGCCGCTCGTCGTTTCAGAGCTGAAACGCTCAAATCCTCATTTTAAGTTTTCAAAACAGACTTTAAACTTGAAACCTG
>NC_058053.1:29544887-29602387 GCF_020085105.1 Siniperca chuatsi
AGAACAAAACAGAAAAAATAACGGCAGAGAAAAAGAGAAAACTACAAGTAGGGGAGCTACGTGACCAAATAAATATAAAAAGGAGAGAATGAAACAAAAATTTGTAGACATAAGATATGAAGGGAGGGGGCACAAAAGCATTGGGGGTGGGGTAAAAAAGAAGTGTCCAAATGTTATATATACCTGTGTGCTCATATTTGTGTCTTAGGAGGGAACTGGTCTTCTGGAATGTTTTGTCGCACAAGTCACACGCGTACATACCACTTTCAGTCTTCTTAATCTTCTTCCTGGAGAGCAGCGAGTCGCTGTCTGTCAGGTCGTCCAGGCCTGACAGATAGTCCGCCGTCCCGTCCAGCAGCTCCCCCTGAGACACAAAGACAGATCATTTTAATACGTCTGATAATCTCACACCTGTCGACTTCATACTCAGACACACCTTCTGGTCCAACCCCCCACCGTCTCCATGATCCCAAGTCTGGACAGGGCTTAAAGGCCCAACCTGGGTAAGTCCCCTTCATCCAGGAAACACTTAAAAAAGGGGGGACAGGACTTATGGGGTAAGGAGGTTTTGAATGAACTGTTGAACAAAATTTAGTGATTTATCGAGACCGAATTGTCATTCCTCCATGAACCAAAAAGGAATGAACTCAACAGAATTGAAAAAGTGAGACTCTCATCCCCAGAATAAATCTGCATCAGTGGTCGTTGAAACTGCCTTCATTTACTTAACAAAACAACCTCACCACAAGGTCCATTAGTAGCTGGCGTATCACATTATCTTCCTCATCAGAAGGAGTTGCCCAGTTGTCATGGAATTATAAATGTTTAAATGTCCATTCTTCTGAGCACTTGCCTGAGTGAAGTTGATTCTTGATCTTGAAAAGAGTAGTTGATGTCGGCACCCTGGCCTAGTAGTTAGGGCACCGACCATAAACCACAACGTCCCCAGTTCCAGAACGGCCATGCATCTTTGTTGCATCTCCTTCCCCATCTTTTGCTCCCCTCATTTACTGTCATCTCTCTACTGTTGGCTTTCTAATGTAGGCAGAAAATGCCAGAAAAAAGGAAACAGCAGTTGACAAAAATGATAAATTTTAACATCTACAATTCCATGGCAACTGGGCGACTCTATCTGCTTAAAAAGACTGTATGATACGATCAAAAGCTGCAGAACAGCTACTAATGGACCTTTGTGGTGAGATTGTTTTGTCAACCACCCATATTCACGTTTTCCTGCCAAGCGAGTTCTTGTTCCTTGAGTGACTGTCCTTTCTCAGAAGCAAAGGAGGACGTGGCATGACGCTGATTTACCTCCTCAAAAGACACAAGCCTTTGTTGTAAGCCCACACACCCGTCAAGATATGCCATGTACGTCGGTTATCCATAAAACACACATTTACATCACATGTGCTCTCTGGATTGGCACAGTCCGGCTACTGTACCCTGACTACTACTTCTTGTGTCTGTATGGTGCATTTGATGTGTGCTACGGTCAATAAATGTTGAGATGAGGAAGGTGGTCAGGGTGATTGCTTACAAAGTTTGCGACTTCGACCGCGATGCATGGTTGACTCCTACCCAAACTACATTGGTGTCTTTTTACCATGAATGTTCCTGAACCTTAACCAAGAGATTTTAACTGCCTCAGGGTGCCCAACAATGTAGCATGGAGGGTCAGCAGGTTTTCATTCCAACCAAACACTTCACCCACACGGGAAGGACTCATTACACATCCATATGTGATGTTTGAGGACAATATCTAGATTGTTGGCTAGTTTTACCTGGAAACCTGATTTCCGTTGGTACTTTCTCCTCTGCTGCATTTCAGCAAATGTGGCCGCTCCGGTTGCGTAGGTGTAGGCCATGTGGGGCAGGAAGCTCATGGGGTCAAGTCCTGGGTAGGACCTGAGGCCTGGGATGGTGGCCTGGGCAGGAGACATGAAGGTGGGTGGAGGAAATGCTCCGTGAGGTGGCAGAGAGGTGTAGACAGGACCGCCAGTGAAGGGATTAATCCCAAAGATGGGACTGGTGCTTTTCTCCAGCTGGTGGACAGAGTTCCCTCCACCATCAGAGCCCAGGATCTCCTTCTTGATGTTGACCAGATCTAAGGGCCCGGACACCTGTTCTCGTCCTTGTGCCTCACCATTGCGCTCAATGATGAAACCGTTGGGTCTGGGTCGTTTCTCTCCCACAGAGACAAGCTTCTGCGCCATGTGTTTGGGCAGCGACAGATCCAGTGGTATATCCCCATGTGCTTCCTCAGAAGCTAGGCTGTTTGGAGTGTAAGAGTTTTTGGAGGAAGTAGAGGAAAGGTTGAGGGGTGACGGGGTGTTGCTCCTCAAGTGGTCCAAGGGGTCTAGTGGTTTGTCCCCTATTGTCTGCCTGTTGGCTGTAAACTGGTTGGCCTTTGTAAGTCTGTGGGAGGTGTCACCGTTAGTGAAGCCTCCGTGTAAATCTATGACAGGAAGTGACAGCGGTGACCGACTCAAGCTGTGGTTGACATCCAGTCCACTGCGGTCGGGAGGGGGCGACTTTTTCCTCAGACTGCCTCCGTGGTGGTTTTGGCTCTTCCACTGGGCAAACCATTCCTTGACAAACTCTTGAGGAAGGCCAACAGCAATTGAAATCTTGAGCAGTTCCTCTGAGTTGGGCTCAGTGTTCATGGCAAAGTAGGCCTTGAGCACTGACACATGGTCCTTAAAGGGATTGATGGGGCTGGTAGCCCGCTCATTACTGGACAGCTCAGAGGGCATCGCCCCCCTGCGGCCAACAGGACTGCACTCAGCTGGCTGCAGGACTGCTTTGATCTCCTCGTTCATTTTGCACAGGTAGCGCTCGTGTTGATGTAGTGGGATGGGTCCAGGGAAAGTCTCCTTGCAGTACTGGCAGGAGAATGGCAGGAACTGGTTCTGGCCATCATGGGATTTCTCCTCACCGCTGAGATCAATTGAGTGATTTGGCTTCTCCTTCTTGACATCCACTTGCCTCTTGGAGTCGTCGATCAGACTCTTGGCTTCATTGACCTTCTCCAGTGTATAGTCGATGATGCTCTTTGTAGGGCTGCTATGGCCCACCATGTGGAAGCCGGCCTGGGCCAGCTTCTGCTCCTCCATCTGGGCCCCCAGCTCCTTCATGTAGGCCCTGAGCTTGGAGATCTCCTCTGGGTTCCCGTCCATCTTCTGCCTGCACACCGTGTTGTCCACGATTTGAAGCACCCTCTGCACCTCACTCAGGTTGTTCCCGAGAGGCCCTGCATAGCCTAGCAGCGGGAGGTCTAGCCCCATGCCTCCGAGATGTTGAAGGGGGCTCTGGGAGGAGCTGTGGATGCCAAGGGGGCTTCCGCCGTGGCCGTTCAGGTAGACCCCTGGTCCCCCAAACCCGTGCTGAGAGGCCATCAGCATCCGATACTCGTTGAAGTCCATTGGCTCGGCTTTGATGTCGAGTTGACCCTGCTGGTCTGGAGGGCCAAGTGGTCGCCCATTTTCCAGTTTTTGGCGGAGCTGGGCGAGGGCAGGGCTTCCAGGTGATGAGGTTGTGGAGTTGGGGGAGGAGCCGGGCTTGCTGTTGTTTCCGTTGCGTACCCGTCCGTTGACGGCGATCAGGCCGATGCATTTCTTGCTGCTGATGTGGGAGCTGTAGGAGCCAGAGTGGGAGAACCGCTTCTTACAGTTGGAGCACTCGTACGGCTTCTCACCTGCAACACAACGTGAAATATAGATTATTGGTTTTTTTTTCAAATAAATACTGTTTTATCATATAGTTCAGTATGCAATCAGTGTGGGCAGATTGGGCGGTTTTCTATTTTATTTGATTTGTCAGGAAAAAATGGTTTTGTGTGGCTTGTGATAATTTGAGCTACTTTTTTGTACCATTTGGGCACTTTTTGACAATTAAAAGTCAGGCTATTTTCTAGTGGATTGGCACCTTCTGTCCTCTAATTAGATTAATTGAGATTTACAGGTTACAAACAGGCTCATTACAACTATACTGAATTTTTTTGTCCTATTCGAATTATTATTTGGCCACATTTGGTCACCTATGTGATAAAATCCTTGTAAAAGCTTGGTGGGAATATTTTCAGCCATGCTAGCAGCGTGGCTCTCTGGATGCTAATGTTTGTCTGTCAGTTTGTCCAACACTTCGGTCCAGACTGAAACATCTCAGCAGCAGCTGGACTGTGATGAAACTTGCTTCATCGTTCACGCTCCCCTCAGGATGAACTGTAATAACTCTGCTGATCCTCTGAATTTCCATCTAGCGCCACCATCAGGTCGACATGTTAACGTGTCCAACACTTTGGTTTCTGACCAAACACCTGCAGAGCTGATGATGCTCCCATCAGCCTCAGCTGCACTCTGTGTTTACTGCTAATTAGCAAATGTTAGCATGCTAACATGCTAAACTAAGATGGTGAACATGGTGAACATTATACCTGCTAAACATCAGCATGTTAGCATGGTCGCTGTGAGCATGTTAGCATGCTGATGTTAGCATTTAGCTCAAAGCACTGCTGTGTCTGAGTACAGCCTCACAGAGCTGCTAGCATGGCTGCAGACTCTCAGTCTGTTTTAATTATTGTAACTGGTTTTGGGTTAGCTTCTACTTATAAGTATGTTACACTGTTATTGGGGTGAAGTCTTTTCTGTCATGATGCAGGTGTACAGACTAAATATCATCATACCTCTCTGGAGACTTAAAGAAACAAAATCATATGTATATGTATATACAGTATATATACTGTAGTACAGTATAGTTTTTGGTTTCCTAAAAATTTGGGCTACTTTTATGTTGACTTGGCAGGTTTGAGCCTCAGTCAGTCATATCTGGCAACACAATCAATATTTTATCAACAGCATCACAGGGAATTATAGGAGAATGACTTGACATAAATGTGTAAATATGAATCATTCATGTAACTGCACAGGATTAGTGTTGCTGCTGTAAACGAAAATGTACTTTGAAAGATAATCATTTGTCAGTTCTATTCAAAGAAAAGTTTTGAGTTGTTTCTGTTTGTGTTCAGCTTTGATCTCATCCACATGATGAATCACTCAGATGTGAAACAGGTCGACTATTGAGAAAATGTCATTCAGCTGAGAGTTGAACAGGAAGATTATTAATTATAAGGTCCTCAGTCAGACTGTGAGCTGGGGGGAGGACGACTCACCGCTGTGAATACGAAGATGCTCCTTCAGGTGATGTTTGTATTTGAAGGCTTTTCCACACTCGCTGCATTTGAACTTGCGGTTTCCAACTCCTTCGTTCAGCAGCGGCGGCTGCAGACAGAACAACAAACAGCAGAGCTATCATGTGATGGAGGACGAGTGGGAGTCGGTGAGCAGAGAGGGAAGCAGATTACGAGGCTGGAACAGAAGCTCACGGGGGAATTTAATAGTATTTAGTAAAGCAGATCTGATAGTGACAGAAAGATTCTTAAACTCTTTTTATCTGCAACACATTCTGAGAAACAGTGTGGGCTGACTTTGTTCAGAGGTAACAGTTTGTCGTGTAGGTGCATTCCAACCATTTGAAATGCAAATAAAGAGATAAACAAACACAAACACAGTCGGGGGGAGTGATTCCCCCCCAGACTGCAGCAAATGTAGAAAGTTGATGCTGAGAGAGAGGGAGTGGGAGCTGAGAGTGTTCGCTGAAATCCCTTCGTTTCACATGCAGATGGTTGTTGGAGGGAAGATAAACTCTAGTTTATAGAGAAGGCTCTTTCTGTTTATTTAACTGGAGAAAAAGGTTCAAACATGTTTTGGTTCTATTTGGTTTGACTTTAATTTATTTTAAGTTCAAATCAGACAAACGACATGAAAAACAGGAATGGAAATCAATGTGCAGGAAGAACAAAAGGCCAAAAACGTGGTGATTCATCACTCAACCTAAAAATGTTCACAATATCAAAGATACATATGTTACGACATAAAAAATTACAGTCTTAGAAATGTTGTGTTGATGAAAGCTGAGTCAGAGTGAATCTGTGTTGATGAGAGATCTCCCTCTCTGAACTGACTCTGTATTTAATATTGTCTGTTTTATCTAAAAGTATAGTTTATATTTGTAGTGTTTGATACCAAAAACCACAGGTTTGTAGAAAGAGACTGCTGCAGTATAAAAGGTAAGGACAGATTAAAGCAGCAACGGGCTGATGGCTCATTTCCATTATTTCTTGTATGTTTTTAATAACATTAAAAACATGACAGCAGTTACATAAACTACATTTTCATGTTTATGTTTTCAAACACATCAGAATGGAAGAAATGTGTCAAAATGTAACACAAAAATACAGAAAAATACTGAAATTGTCAAACTATTAACATCTCGAGGGACGAGGAGTCTGTTGGAGGATAACAGAACAATAAAACATAACTTCTTTTAGTGATTCCTTTGTTCTGATATAATTCCCGTGTCCTCCTCAGTAACAGTAACTCTCCTCAGCCTCAGTCTCTCTTTAACAGTTTAACTCAGAGGAAGTACACAAATAAACAAGCACTTAAAGTCATTTGGGGATTATGATTCTTTAAAGCAGCAGGGAAAAGACCATCTGCTCCTGGTTGGGGGGGTCAGGTATGAAGAGAGGCAGTTTGTGCTTCTGTGATGTGATCTGAGGATGTCTGAAGCTGACGGGCTTAACCCAGGAAATCTAATTATGATCACAATGTAATTGGAAAATTGAATGATTCACTGCTTAGTTACCGACTCTAATGTGAGTTTTGGATCATGAGCGGCAGCAAACAGGCGTGTGCAGGAAACATTTAACACCAGCTTATTATCAGATTACTGCTTAACACCCTGAACTACAGTTACATGCTGCTGACACAATGCGAGACATTTACAGTTAAAGGTCTGGAAATAAGAAGAGGACGAGGCCTGTGTGTGTCTCTATTAGTGCTCATTTCTAATCAAATCTGTTCCAGCTTCAGTTCCAGCAACAGCTGATGTAAAAAGTCAGATGGCCCGAGGACGTCAGTATGCTCGCACATCCCACGCATGCAGCATCAATAAAATGCAGCTGCTAACGAGCTGAACAGGACCAGGTTTTATTAAAGAGGTTTCGGTCCACGACATGTTACTGGACAGACTGGGAGAACTGGGGGGGACATTTAGGACTGGGCCACAGCTCAAAATGCAGCCGGGCAGATTTGGTATCTTTGCAAATTTTGGCATCTCCACTAGAATTTAAAATACAATTCTGTGAGTTTGAACGATGCTCGAACAAACAACATGAGTTTCTTTGTTCTTTGGCTGTATTTAGACGCGACGTAGTGGAAACACAACACAATGAAGAAAGATAAACAGGAATAAGAAGTCTACAGCCGTGCCAGCAGCTCTGTGTAACACTCAAAGACGGTGTCGTCCCTCATTCGTCCAGGAATGTCCCATCGTAGAAAAGGTTTCAGTCGTAGTCGTCTGGACACTGTTTTCAGAATCAAGACGTTTCGGCTCCCATCCGAACTCCTGAAGGCTTCGGCCGGCTGTGCATGAACAAGGTTCACACCTTCTACATTTTCTATTGCGTCTTGATTTTTTTACCAGCAGCAATTTTTCACCCATAAGAAGCTGAAACTACCAAATGTTCAAAATAGTTAATGATTCATTTTTGTCAGTCGACTAATCAAAGAATCGACAGCAAGACACCTTGTTGAATCCTCTAGTATTTGAGTGTTACAACAATATTCGGTCACTTTTATTCCACTTTAGCTCGTTTTTAAAGGTGAAACATTTAGTCAAGCAGCTAAATATCTGCAACAGTTTCAATAATCGATTAGTCGCTTTTTAAGCTAAAATGTCAAATGTACTGGCTCCGATTTCAGCTGGTTAGACATTTTATACACCAAATGATTAATGGACGAACTGAGAAAATAATTTTCATTATTCGGTTGCAGCCATAGTTCTTTTTATCTTCTATTATATTTTATTCTTTTAAATTCTATTTATGTGTTTTTTAAAATTGTATTATATCTTTTTATGTCTTATGTAAAACACTTATAAATAAACTAATAAACTTGCCTTTACAAACTCTGTAAACTGTTCAAACTCTCAGAACTTTATTCCCAAAGTTACCAAAGACAGATGGACAAGACAACTTTCATTTGATAGAGTTTTGGGTTGAAACTAAATGAAAGGAATATACGAGTTAAAGGAGCAAAATGAACAAAAAGCAACACCTGTGACGACGCCTGACTGCTTCCTCTGCTATCATGTGAAGAACCGCAGAAGAAAAGACAAGGCGGACAGTTGGTGCAGGTGTGTTTTACCTGGTCTGGGGCGGGTTTGTGCGTGGTCATGTGGCGCTCCAGCTGCGTGCGGTGGCTGAAGGTGTCGGCACACAGCGGACAGGTGACGCTCTCCTCGTTCTTCTCGTGGCGATATTTGATGTGTTCCTTCAGAGACGTCAGGCGTTTGTAGCCGCGGTCGCAGTACGGACAGGTGAGCAGCTGGGCGAAGTCGTCCGGAGTGCCGGACATCAGGTCTGCAGCCAGAGAGAGACAGAGGTCAAAGGTCAGGTCATGGAGGCTAATGTGTAACAGGAAGTAGTGATTGGTGTGTTTAGCTGCTGCTGTATAAACTTCAGGGTAACAACTATTCTTTACATTAACATTTAATACACATCCATACATACATATATATATATATATATATATATATATATATATATATATATATATATATACATATATATATACATATATATGTATATATATATATATATATATATACATATATATATATATATATGTATATACATATATATACATATATATATGTATATATATATATATATATATATATATATATATATATATATATATATATATATATATATATATATATGTATATTTGTTATTTTGTTGTCTTGTCTTCAGCATGAGGTAGTTTTAGGTCTTTGACTCGGCTCCTCCTCTTACCGTGTTCGCTCTCGTCTTGACCAATGGCCTCGGGTGTGCCCAGTCGCGTCACCTCCTCCGGGGCTTCTGGGTAAATTATGGCGGTGTCGCTGCGCTGCAGGTACTCTGCGATGGTTGCTGGGTGACCGTCAGCCTCCTCCAGTTTACGTTTCAGAAAGTACTCGTCCAGCTCAGAGACGCCTTCCAGACGCTTCACTGATCACAGGAAACAGACAGATGATGAGTTCAGGGTCAGGAGGATTTGTAAACATTTAGTTTAGTTTAAATAGCTTTTGTTTAATAAGGGAAAGTCTGATCAGAAAGAGATGAACCTCCACAATGTACATCACGATGTGGAGTGGCAGAGATGATTCTGTATAAATAGTGAACCAGAGAGGATCCAGAATGGAGCCCTGCGGGACACCTTTACCTTTAGGGCTGTTGGAAACTACTGGTTTACTTCTTTTAAAGGCCTTTTCAACAACAGGAACTTTATGACCCTTAACATGTATCCATTGTCATGGGTTCTGCTTTTGTTTCCACTGTTCTGCCCCAACTTTGGGGACGAAATCATGAGATTAGTACATAAATATACTTCAGGCAAAAAAAGGACAATAAAAACACTTGTGGTGAATCTTAACGAGACACAAAGTCAAACATTTTATTGTCCAATTTAACTGTCACTAAATAAGTCAGAATCATGAAAATATTTTTTAAAAATTAAGTCAGAATTATGAGATAATAAGTCAAAATAATACGGTGTAGTCCCTCATTTGTCCAGCAGTGTTCTATCGTAGAAAAGGTTTCAGTCGTAGTCGTCTGGACGCTGTTTCCAGAATCAAGACGTTTCAGCTCCCATCCGGAAGTCAGTGTCCAGATGACTACAACTAAAACCTTTTCTACGAAAGTCAAAATAATACTAAAGAAAGACGAAAATGAAATAGTAAGTCAAAATGATGAGATAATTACATTTTTTAAATTTTAATATATATAATTTTTGACATATTATCTCATAAGTTTGAACCATTCGTATTTTTTACTTTGTCATTCCAAAAATTTAATCTACTTTTCTCTTTCCTTGGATAAGCATCAGTATCTGTTAACAGGCCTGACAGGTTATGATGGGGGTGTATATATGATTACAATACATGTATGTGATTATTATATATTGATCTCACCTGTACCGTTTCCCACAGCGTGCAGAGACGCCTCCGGACCGAGAGGTTCATATTCGTCCTTCCTGTCATCTGTTAAATAAAACGACAGAAAACAGACATTTATTCACCTCCTGCTCCTCTTCCTCCTCCTCCCCCCCCTCCTTCCTCCTCCTTCCTCCCCCCCCTCCTCCTCCTTCCTCCTCCTCCTCCCCCTCCTCGGTGTCTGACTGAGGTTTTTGGATGATCGCAGGTCTGATGCTGCAGGCCGTCAGCTGGATTCATCCCTTACAGAATCACAATCTGAAGGTATTTTCCACATAATGAGTGAAACCACAACTGTGGTCTATTGTGTTTGTTCCTCCTCCTGGGCCTCCTCATGTGACTCCTCAACAGGAGTCACATGTACCATAAGCTTCATTCAGCCCTTCAAAGGAGGGACACACCTCCTCCTCCTCCTCCTCCTCCCTCTCTCTGTTGTTGTGGGGGAGGAGTTCTGCCATATGTAATTTCACTGTGTATAAACACACGAGAAGATTTGTGGCTTTTAGACTGAAACGCTTTAAAACTGAATCACAACAACCATAAAGTGAAAAGCTCGTCGATTCATTAATTTAAAGAAATAGTGACAAGTAATCATCTTCAGTCACATGACGTATTCAGAATATGTGGGTGGGGTTTAATTACGACGTTGACCTTCTTCACCTGAGCTGTTCTGATCCATCATATCGCTCTGCTAGGTAGCCACGAGCTAACGAGTGAACCACAAAGTGCTAAACGCAGAGTCTTCCATTTCATTTTGTGTTTGATGCGATGTTTATTCTCATTTGATTTGCCTGCTGATGAACTCTGGCACAGTCAATGACAAACAGCCAACGGTCAGCTGTGGAGTCATCTGATTCGATCAATTTATGGAACCGCCCCCGAGTTCAAGATGAGGAAGAGAACGAGAAGTAAATGAAAAAATTTTTTTATTTTGCAGAAAAAGTAGAAATAAAGAAATAAAGTCTCGTCTGATGGAAACACTGGGACACGTTTCTGTTTGCTGCTGCTGCTGTCGAGAGTAAAATGGAGTCTCTTTGTGTTTTCATTCCTCTTTTTTCTTTCCTCAAGAGACAAGATGGAGGTGACGGAGGAATAATGAGCGTTTCACTTCTGTTTGTGGTTCAAATGTTTGTCTGAGTCAACAGCGGCTTCTTCTTCTTCAGTTTCTGTCTGAAAACTCCTCTGCTGTTACTTCTTTGTCTCTTTGTTCGTTTTCAGGGCTTTTTTCCTCTCAGTCTTTCTTTGCTTCTTTTTTTCTTCTCTTCTCTCGTCTAAACCTCCTTTATTCCTTTCATTCTGTTCTTCCATTCCTCTGGTTTCTTTCCTTCTCGTCCATATTTACTTCAACTTAATTTTCTTCTTTATCGCTTTCTTTCTCTCTTCGTTCCTCTTTTCTTTCTCCCTTTCCTTTTGCTTCCTTCTTCCATGATTTTCTTGTCTCTGCCCTTTTTCCAATTGGCAATTCAAACCTATATTTCATTCTCTTCCTTCCACCATCCCTTCTTTATTTGTCATCTTTCATTTCCCTTTCTTCTGTCTTCATCTTTACTTCTCTCCTTCTTCTCTTGTTCTTCCAATCATTCTCCATCCACTCCTTCCTCTTCTATCTTTCCTTCTCTCCTCTTTGTGACCCCCCTCAGCTTCTCTTCTCTGTGAGTCGGTTTCTTCACCTCGAGGTGTCCTTTGTACTCGAGAACATGGAGACGCCATCTGTCCCTCAGAGGAGACAAACAATCCCAGGAAGGAAAAACTCGTTTCGAGTTATTTAACGGCACTCGACACATTCACCGAACGACGAGGACTGTTAACGTCTGTATTTTAACATGTAACATCATGTGAACGTTTCACCGTTCTATGAAAAACTTAATTAGTTTCCTAGCTGTTGTTTCTCCAGGTGGACGTCTAACAGCTGTTGGATTGTTGATTTCTTCATCACATTGAAAAAGCAAAGAGTAACTTTAAATGATAAAACTGAAACTTCAGGTTCCAGAAAAAAAACCTGTCACAGGATGATGTCACAGTGATGTCATCCGACTACAGTCTGTGTTATAAGCCTTTAACACAAACACAGCTGTCCTCACTGATGATGATGAGGACGACGTCACTCTGACTTTAACCCTTTTTGCATCTTCACTCTGTAGTTTGGACTTGAAATGGGATGAAGGTTGTGCAGTGTTTGTGAGATCAGTGAGGTCATTAGTGGAGACGAATGGATGCCGCCGTCCGTTAGTTAAAGTGTCCCTGCTGTCTTATTAAACATGTAAATGGCCGCCATAAAGCTCCCGATTTCATTTAGCTCTGTTAATGAGTCCCGCTCAGCCTAACGAGCCCGTTTGAATCCTAATTAAAAGAATTTGTCTTTGTGTCTCAAAGACACCAACTGTCCTGTCAGCAGCAGAAGACCGTCCTCGTGTTATACGAAGAAATTCAATCTTTTACTGAAATATACCGACAAACTGAGGACGCTGTGGACTCAACCCCGGACACAGATGTTATCTGTCTTCATTCATTGAATGACTGTGGTTACATCCACCCGCCTTATATATACGACCACTTCCTATCATGTGACTGAAGTCATCTGATAACACCTGAACTCCATTCACTGAATCAACACCATAAGATGTTGTTGAAAGCTCTGAAATGCTAGTAAGTGGCCTTTTATGTTGACATTGTTTTGTTACATTAACCAAATTATTCAAGAAATCGTTCAGAATTTTAACTAGAGCTGCAACAAATAGTCGATCAGTAGCAAAAATATCAAGAATTTTTTTCAGTTTAACAGGAAAAAACTGAGCCAAAACAATCACCTCACAAGGTCCATTTAGTAGCTGCTGATGAAGATCATGTGATATGATCAAAAGCTCCAGAATAGCAGAATGAAGAGTTGCATATGAGCATCATATGAGACATGTGATGACTCACCGGTGCCGTTCAGGTTCAGGTTGGTGTCGTCTCCGAGTCTCCAGCGGTGATGGTGGTTCCGGAGACCCTCTCGGCTCTCTGAGCCCTCCTGGTCCCGGTAGGACAGCAGGGCGTGGGCGACCCGGGGTGACGCCTCCAGAGTTGGCACGCCGGCCGGGCTGCCTGCCTCTTCATCCTCCCCTCCTCCTCCACCGCCGCCGTTAGCGAGGCCGTTGTCCTCAGAGACCAGCGTCCTGTCGTCCTCGTCTGTCTCTGAACCCGTCTCCACCACATTCTCATAGTTCAACACTGCAACACAAACACAACACCAGCAGGCATGTTAGGTTTCAACAACAACAGACCAGGACCAGGAGGGGGGGGCACATTCCTGGACTGGGAGGCTTTTTCTGTCAGACTCTCAGGGGACTGAAGACTGTAAATGTTCCATGACTGAACATAAACCTGGTTCAAACGGGGGACACAGACAGTAAACTCAGATCCTTTACTGAGCTAAAAGTACTAATACCACGCTGTAGAAATACTTGTTATTGTTACAGCAGCCAGTTAGCTTAGCTTAGCATAAAGACTGGAAACAGCGAGCCTGGCTCTGTCCAAAGGTAACATCAGTGATCAACACGTTATCCAAACAGTGAAAAGGCAAATTTCCAAAATGTAAGCAATAATACCACAGTGTATTAGCGCATTGCATTAACCCTAACCAGCTGAGTGATCGGAACGTATCAATAACCAATAACCAATAACCAATAACCAGCACTGGCTACAACAGACTCCAGGACAGTAGAGAGCTTTAAATTGTACTTAGTATTAGTACTACTAACAGTGCTAATACTAAGTACTGCTACTAGAAAGATCTTTCTCAAGGTGCGACTGAATTTTCTATCCAGAAAAGACAGAAGTCGTGAACCTTCATCAGGAAATGATTGTTAAAGTTTGTGAGTGTGTTGTGATGGTGAAACCTGCTGCACAGAGGGATGGAGGTAAAGTAAAGGGGAGGGGGGGGTACAGCACCATGACATCATGGGAACCAGCTCGCAGGGCTTGAGGTCGGCCAGAAAAGGGAACAATTTTCAGCTTAATTTTCACTTCAGTGTATCCTAATAAAGCAATATTTCGACAAGCTCTCATGCGTCTTATCTGCGGAGGCGGCTGCCAGCTCAGTGGCTGAAGTGAAGCTTTTTCTCCTCTGGGGATTTTATCTGCTGCCAGTTTCCAAACTGTAAACCTTTACATCCGAGCGGCGCGCAGGTTCCCAGGGAAGAGAAAATAAAATACAGCTTGTCGGGTTTTTTCCTTCCCCTTCGGGTACGTGGAGATTAGTCCGTGCATATCTGTTCATAATATGATCTTTGTCTGCTGCGAGCGGCGGCACTCGCCTCCCGGACAACTGCGCAACAGGTGCAAATTAAAAAGGGGATCCACGGTGGGCCGGGCCGAAATCTGCTGACCTGGGCTGAATACCAAGAGCAGGGGCGGGGGTGGAGGGCGTGGGACAAAACCGGCTTTAATAAGAGGTGTGACCACCAGGATTTAGGGGGAGTTCAGACCGGGTAATGCCCTCAGATCAAAACAAGAAAAGAAAGAGGGAGAAAAGAAAGAGCTGAAAAGTGAGACGTGAATGCTCGTTGTGTGGTCTAAGGTATATGTTGGGATATAATATGATCTCACTCGACGACTTAACCCCCCTGCCGAGTCCCCCCCCCCACACTGCTATTGTGCTTTTTGCCTTTTGGCTGAAAGCATTTCTGACCTGCAGCAGAAGAAGAAATATTCCCTCCACTGCAGTTTGTTCACTGACAACATTCAGACGTTTCAATAAAACACAAGTCGGAACAAAACTAAACTAAATATTTCACATAATATGACCGTATCTCCTGCGTTTCGTTTGTGGAGACACTTAATGTCTGAATGAAGAAATATGTGGAACAGCAACTAAAAACTAGGAAATGTAATAATACAAAGAAACAACCTATAAAATGATTTAAACACATCAAACTCATACTGATACTTGTACTAGAAGTAAAATGGGCGTCTTTACAACTTGTAACTAATGCGTTATTAATGGTTAATAATAGTTATAGTTATGAATCAACTGTTAATAATAGCTAATAAGCTTCCGTCCAGCTGTCTGACGGATGTTGCTTTGGATTCGACGTGTTTCTGTCGCCGTTGGTTTTCAGCTCGTTGACAGTTTTTAAAGCGCTCAGTGATTTCTGCTCTCAGGAGGAAACCAACAGGAAGATTTCCACCTTCGAACTTCCGCCTGGAGGTGATAACCGAGTTTACTGCAGCAGGGCGTCAGAGTGTGTGTCTCTGCGCTGTGATTGGCCAGTCGGTGTGTTGGTGGGCAGCAGGCGGACACACAGAGAGGCAGTGACCCCCAAACAAAAGCCATTCACGGCGCTGTTTGCCTGCCGGGTCACATGACTCTGGCAGAGTGGCAGATGTCACCGGGGGCAACGCAGCCGGCTCATCTGAAAACACTGTCCACCATTTTGTACCTCCACACACACACATGAACACACGCACACACACACACACACACACACACGCCTCCCAGTGTCTCTGAGTATAAACATGTCGGAGCTGCTGATCTCACAGAGCTTCTATTGTCTGACTCTTTGTGTCCATTCAGGGAGTCCAGGACAAAGCAGCGACGACACATCGCAGGGCACCACCCCCCCAACCCTCCTCCCGCCTCCTCCCCCTCTAACCAGGGTGTTTTACAAAGACACATTAATCTCCTCCCCCCCCTACAGTTTCGTCATCCTCTCCTCCTCCGCTCAAACATTTTCTCTCACACTCTGGACGGAAGAACAGACTCGTTTTTTTAATGCAAACAAATGCCTCCAGCTGTTTCTGAGGGAGGAGGAGGGAGGAGCAGGGGGGAGGAGGGAGGAGCAGGGGGAGCAGGAGGAGCGGGGAAGGAGAGGGGAGGAGAGGAGAGGGGGCAGGGGGGGAGGAGAGGGAGCAGGGAGGAGCAGGGGGAGCAGGTAGGATCAGGGGGAGCAGGGAAGAGCAGGGGAGCAGGGGGAGCAGGTAGGATAAGGATGATCAGGGGGAGCAGGGGGAGGAGTGGGAGCAGGGAAGAGCAGGGAGGATCAGGGGGAGCAGGGAGGATAAGGAGGATCAGGGGGAGCAGGGGGAGGAGTGGGAGCAGGGAAGAGCAGGGAGGAGCAGGGAGGATCAGGGGGAGCAGGGGGAGCAGGGAGGATCAGGGAGGATCAGGGGAGCAGGGGGAGCAGGGAGGATCAGGGGAGCAGGGGAGGAGTGGGAGCAGGGAGGATCAGGGGAGCAGGGGGAGCAGGGAGGATCAGGGAGGATCAGGGGAGCAGGGGAGCAGGGAGGATCAGGGGGAGCAGGGGGAGGAGTGGGAGCAGGGAAGAGCAGGGAGGAGCAGGGAGGATCAGGGGGAGCAGGGGGTAGCAGGGAGGATCAGGGGAGCAGGGGGAGGAGTGGGAGCAGGGAAGAGCAGGGAGGAGCAGGGAGGATCAGGGGAGCAGGGGAGCAGGGAGGATCAGGGGAGCAGGGGAGGAGTGGGAGCAGGGGAGCAGGGGGCAGGGAGGATAAGGAGGAGCAGGGGAGCAGGGAGGATCAGGGGAGCAGGGAGGATCAGGGGAGCAGGGGAGGAGTGGGAGCAGGGGAGCAGGGGGAGCAGGGAGGATAGGAGGAGGAGGGGAGCAGGGGAGCAGGGAGGAGCAGGGGAGCAGGGAGAAGGAGAGGGGAGGAGAGGAGAGCAGGGGAGGAGAGGGAGCAGGGAGGATCAGGGGGAGCAGGGAGGATCAGGGGAAGCAGGGAGGAGCAAGGGGAGGAGTGGGAGCAGGGGGAGCAGGGAGGAGCAGGGGGAGGAGTGGGAGCAGGGGGAGCAGGGGGAGGAGTGGGAGCAGGGAGGAGCAGGGGGAGGAGTGGGAGCAGGGGGAGCAGGGGGAGCAGGGGGAGCAGGGGGAGCGGGGCTCTGTGGGTTTCCGGGCAGGTGGTCTTGTGGTCTTGAGAAGGTATGTTACAG
This sequence comes from Siniperca chuatsi, assembly GCF_020085105.1. NCBI lineage: Eukaryota > Metazoa > Chordata > Actinopteri > Centrarchiformes > Sinipercidae > Siniperca > Siniperca chuatsi. Next base: position 29,561,906 of record NC_058053.1, read on the forward strand.
GGATCAGACTGAACACTGGCTCGTGGGTCCTGACTGTGTGCAGGTGCTGCAGCCAGACAGGAAGCACTCTTCGTCTTTTTCTCCTTTCACGTGTATTAATCCGAAGTGAACGAACAGAAAAAGACACCGACGGGAAGATAAACATGAAGCCCATGAAGGTTGACTGAAAGATCAGGATTTCTGACATCGTCTTCTCCCATCAGCTCGATCACCAATCAAACGCGTCGAATCTTTGCATCATTTAAATAAGCAGAAATGTTTCTGTGTATTTGTCGTGAATATTCCTGTCGAGCGACACCTTTAAATATTGTTTCCATGTCAACCAGAAGAAGTTTGATTTGAATCATTTTTAAACATAAAAAAGCAAAATTATGCAAAAAGAAAGATTATTCCGACGAAAGAGCTTCGATTTACAATCAAATCTGAAACTTTAACTAATATTTGAAAGTTTTTTCCTAATATATCAATCAGCAATTCATTAGAGCTTCAGCATCAATCACACCATCGTATAAAACATCCAATCAGCGTCAAACCTTCATGTGAGGCTCAAACTACAGCAACCAATCGCTGATCTCCGTTCGCTGACAGGCCACTGATCCACAGCGACGGGGGCGGGGCTTCAGATCGAATCACCGTGAAGCAGATTTCCAGACGTCTTGTTGAGAATAAAGTGAACAGGTTCGATGCGTCTCTCCCTTGAAACCAGCTGACTGTCCAGAGATCAATAATCCGGCTGTATTTCCACAGATCGATACGATCAGACGCTTTGTCCTCGTCCAGGTGCTGCGTCCACATCCTGCCGCTCGCTGAAAGGTAATGAGAGACGAAACAGCCCACTCGCTCTTCTCCTCTCTCTCTCCCTCTGTGTCTCTCTCTCGCCTGAGAGCAGATCACCTGAGTGAACAACTGGAGGGGGGAGGGGGGAGGGAGGGGGGGAGGGAGGGGGGAGGGAGGTGCTGCTGTGGAAAATGAGGTCGCTGCCTAGCGGCTACGAGCTGGAAGTGATTCATCACAGAGGCAGGTAACAAACACAGGGACAAAAGTATGTGGACAGCTGAATGTTACATCCACATGCAATTTATATGGAGTTGGCTACAAAAGGCGTCCACATACTTTTGGCCATGCAGTGAATCTATACCATACGCTTAGATTTAGGTGATTTCTGTAAAACTATCTCATTCAGATAAACACAAGTCCACTTCATCCCAGAGGTGGCGTTTGGGTTCAGGTCAGGACCAGTTCCTCGACACCAAACAGGGACTCTGGGACTTTCTGGAGCTGCTTCGTGTCACGATGAAACAGGAAGAAGACAAACACAAACTGTTGCCACAAAGCAGGAAGAACACTATTGTCTAAAATAAAACTGTATGATGGAGCTTTAAGATTTCCCTTCTGAACTGAGGGGTCGAGGCCACACCAGGACAAACAGACCCGGACCACGGGGTGTCCACATACTTTTGGACATAAGGCACACAACTGGATCTGTGTTTTAGGAAACGCATTTATTTTAAAAACACGGAGCTGTTGCTGCTTTCTGCACAGAAACACAAAAACATCTTTCCCAACATGTCCAGAAGCTGAATTATTAGACCAAAGTCCAACAATGAATTACAAATATTACAAACACGTTAATATTTTGGTGAATGCTCCTGCTGTCATGATGAAAATCAATGATCATGATTATTGATTCCCAGTAGATCTACAGGACTGTGACAAGGTGACAAGGCACTTTAAACATGACGTTATAAAAAGGACATATTATATATACAGTATACATATATACATATATATGTATATATATATATTGTTATGCACAGAAGGGAGGTCCACACAGTAACAGCTTAAGTAAACGAATAATAATAATAATAATAATAATAACAAGACCTAGGGCCGCAGAGAAATAGTAACCAACGCATAAGTCTCTGGTTGAGTCAAAGGGTTGTGATCTGTGTAAATGATAACTGGCAATGATGGTCCAACATACACTTCTAAAGATCATATTTCATATTTCATATTTTTAGTAAAACTAGGAGGTTTAATGGAACCAAACTGTAGATTTTTGGGGTTTTGAAGGCTAACAGTTTCCCCCTGCTTCCAGTCTTTGTGCTAAGCTAGGCTAAACACTGATATCAATGTGGGGGAGGCGTCAACAGTGTTTGGCCCCTAACTGAATTAAAATCCCATTTATCTGCAGGGGCCCCGGTGCAACAGGCTGGAAACCACAGCAGAGAGAAGAGAGAGCTCCGAGTCTCCGGCAGCCGCCTAATCACCCCCATCACCCCCCCTCCAACCCTCCACCTCCTCTGATATGAAGCCACCATCTGTGCCCGGACTGCGCACATGTTACTGCTCCCAACAAATGTTCACGGCCCCCACCGGCCCCCACCGGCCCCCCGCCCACACACAGGCTCCCTGGAGCTCCTCACACTGACTGAAGCCCAGCGGAACAACATGATTATTATTATTATTACTGATTATTGTCATGATTTACAAGAGTCAAACACTTTATTATTAACCCCCAGTTAGCATTAATAAGCAGAATATATACATTAATAAATACTTAATAACACACTAATGTAGAAATAGACATTTTTAAATGTTAATGTATTTGTATAACTGCCATACCTGCTAATATTAAGCATTAATAACTGCTGTGTAAACTGTTTACTGTCAAACTGTTTACACAGCATGACAGTGTTATTAACTCTTTATGAATATTTAACAGTTTTACCTCATGACGTGTTGCACACACGTGTTCATGAATCTCTAAATATTAAATTAAATCACAACAGAGAGAAACTCGACTCTAAATGAACGAAACATTTCTGCTTCTTCACAAAGCAGCAGATGAACTTCCCGTTTCCTTCAGTAGAAACAATATATATCGTGTATATATAATTGTTTGGATGGTTTAGTTTGGTATTAACATTATTGATAACATTTCAACCGCTGCTGAAAATAGTCCCCAACAAATGCACCATTTCCTCAGTTTGTTTGAGACAGACTCCTCGAAATCTGAGAAGGAAACGATACGAGAGGGAAGGAATCAAAGAAGTCTGGAAAGAAACGACGAGGAAGTGGGAAAGGAAACAAGGTTTGTGAAACTGCGATGTTCGGAAGAGACTACAAAAAGCGCGTCGTACTCCGCCCTGTGGGGAAATATGACTTCATTAACGAGGTTGGATGGAAATAAAAAAGGAATAAAGGAAGCTGCAGGTCGGTCACAGCTGGTGGGCTGAGAGGAGGTCCGTCTGTATGACGTCATACTAAACGGTGCACGATATTCCTTTGAATGGCCAGAATATCTTATAACTTATAGTTATTAACAACGTGAGAGTTTTACACGACAGCAGACAGAAAACTTGAACACCTGAATGTCAGAGCAGCCACAGCTACAGCTACAGTCAACAGGAACTGATGCAGGAGAACTGAAAGGAGATGAAGAGGGAGAGCGGCTGCACGGGGCGAGAGAAGCGACCCACGTTCATCGTAGTTTATAATAACGCAGCGCAGCGAGGAGACAGAGAGTCCACTTCACTGACAAACCTCACTCCTGTCCATATCCACGCGCTCACTCTCTGAGTCCGCTTTACGTGAACGTCCGAATGGCGCGTCGCTGTGTGCAGTGCGTCCTGCTAAAGCAGATGAGAAAGGAGGCCGTGAGGCAGCTTTCCTTAGCATTTAGATAACGCGACCAGCTCTCATCGTGGCCGCCACTGAGATACTTCCGGGTCATTTCACTCAGTCAGGAAGCAAAAACACTGTTCAACTGCAGCCCAGAAGCTCATTCACTCCCCTTCTTCCTCTTCTTCCTCACAAGCTCCTTGTTCAATCAGAGGAGGCAGTGACAGGCGACGTAAGATATAACAATAAAAATAAACAAGTAAATATAATAAAGCTCCAGGTGATTTGTATAAAAACTCCCCAGAAACCCTTTAATGTGAAAAACTCAGGCAAAAGCTCAGGAAGAAGAACAGAGGACGGACGGACAGGAAATAGACCAACAAAGTAAAATGATCCTTTACTTTTCCTCCTCTGATCAATCAGTAATAATGAATCTGATAATCACACACACACTCAGGTCGGTGATGAGCTGAGCGACAGTAAATATTTGAGTCTGTATTGTTCCTCCTGTTGCCTCGCCCTGATCACATGACCTCTTACTGCTCACGCTCAGACGTATCAGCAACTATTTTGAAAATCTATCAATCATTTAAATCATCTTTTAAACAAAAATTCCAACAATTGTTTGCAGTTTGTCCAAAATCTCAGATGTTGTTTTTCCCAGTTTTATATATAATCATAATATTTACATTATGATTATTATATTTTCTAGCTCAGAAAACCGAACGTCTTTGGCTTTTAGACAAAACAAGACGTTAACAAAGACCAAATTATTAATCAATACTTTTAAATTCAAGTCATCAGTTTCCCTCCAGTCTTTCAAAAGACTCTTCAGATGGATGAAACTCTTTGAGGGCTGAAAGCTCTGGAAAACATTTAGTGGCCGATCTGTGGACAAACAACAACAACAACACGAAGACGTCGTGTTCAGATCATCAGCCCGGCCGTCTGGTTCTGCTCGAGGTTTCTGCCTCTTAAAGGAGGTTCTTCCTTGCCGCTGTGGCCAAGTGCTTGCTCATGGTGGATCTGCTGGGTCTCTGTAGATAATACTATAAAGAGTTCGGTCCGGACCTGCTCCGTAGGAAAACTGCAATGAGATAACTTCTGGTATGAACTGGTGCTGTTTAAATGGGGGGGGGGGCTGCTGCGTAATTACAGTCGCCACATCCAGTTAGAAAACAAAAAGAGGGTCGCCCCTCGCACACGACACAGTGAAGAAGGAGGTGAGGAAGAAGGAGGTGAGGAAGTAGGAGGGAGGAAGAAGGAGGTGAGGAAGAAGGAGGTGAGGAAGAAGGAGGAAGGAAGAAGGAGGTGAGGAAGTAGAAGGTGAGGAAGTAGGAGGTGAGGAAGTAGGAGGGAGGAAGAAGGAGGTGAGGAAAGAAGGAGGTGAGGAAAGAAGGAGGTGAGGAAGTAGGAGGGAGGAAGAAGGAGGTGAGGAAAGAAGGAGGTGAGGAAGTAGGAGGGAGGAAGAAGGAGGTGAGGAAGTAGGAGGTGAGGAAGAAGGAGGAAGGAAGAAGGAGGTGAGGAAGTAGGAGGTGAGGAAGTAGGAGGGAGGAAGAAGGAGGTGAGGAAAGAAGGAGGTGAGGAAGAAGGAGGGAGGAAGAAGGAGGTGAGGAAAGAAGGAGGTGAGGAAGTAGGAGGGAGGAAGAAGGAGGTGAGGAAAGAAGGAGGTGAGGAAGTAGGAGGGAGGAAGAAGGAGGTGAGGAAGTAGGAGGTGAGGAAGAAGGAGGAAGGAAGAAGGAGATGAGGAAGTAGGAGGTGAGGAAGTAGGAGGTGAGGAAGTAGGAGGGAGGAAGAAGGAGGTGAGGAAAGAAGGAGGTGAGGAAGAAGGAGGGAGGAAGAAGGAGGTGAGGAAAGAAGGAGGTGAGGAAGAAGGAGGTGAGGAAAGAAGGAGGAAGGAAGAAGGAGGTGAGGAAAGAAGGAGGTGAGGAAAGAAGGAGGAGGAAGGAAGAAGGAGGTGAGGAAGTAGGAGGGAGGAAGAAGGAGGTGAGGAAAGAAGGAGGGAGGAAGAAGGAGGTGAGGAAAGAAGGGGGTGAGGAAGAAGGAGGTGAGGAAAGAAGGAGGAAGGAAGAAGGAGGTGAGGAAAGAAGGAGGTGAGGAAAGGAGGAGGAAGGAAGAAGGAGGTGAGGAAAGAAGGAGGTGAGGAAGTAGGAGGGAGGAAGAAGGAGGTGAGGAAAGAAGGAGGGAGGAGGAAGAGGAGGGAGGAGGAGGTGAGGAAGAAGGAGGAGGAGGTGAAGGAAGGAGGAAGTAGGAGGAAGAAGGAGGGAGGGAAAGAAGGAGGTGAGGAAGTAGGAGGAGGAAGAAGGAGGTGAGGAAAGAAGGAGGTGAGGAAAGAAGGAGGTGAGGAAGAAGGAGGTGAGGAAGAAGGAGGTGAGGAAGAAGGAGGTGAGGAAGGAGGAGGAAGGAGTTAAGAAATGAAATACAGGAAGTGCCAAACTAAAATAGAAGCTTCTGTTTTTATGATGAAACTGTTGTTGATTTAAACTGAGAAGCTTTTTAGACTGAAACACTGAGCCAAAGAGGTGAGACAGGCAGGCAGACAGGCAGACAGGCAGACAGACAGACAGACAGACAGAGAGACAGACAGACAGGCAGGCAGACAGGCAGGCAGACAGGCAGACAGACAGACAGACAGACAGGCAGACAGGCAGACAGACAGACAGACAGGCAGAGAGACAGGCAGACAGGCAGACAGACAGGCAGACAGGCAGACAGACAGACAGACAGGCAGAGAGACAGAGAGACAGACAGACAGGCAGACAGGCAGACAGACAGACAGACAGACAGGCAGACAGGCAGACAGACAGGCAGACAGGCAGAGAGACAGACAGACAGGCAGACAGGCAGAGAGACAGGCAGAGAGACAGGCAGACAGGCAGACAGACAGGCAGACAGGCAGACAGACAGGCAGAGAGACAGGCAGACAGGCAGACAGACAGGCAGACAGGCAGACAGACAGACAGACAGGCAGAGAGACAGAGAGACAGACAGACAGGCAGACAGGCAGACAGACAGGCAGACAGGCAGACAGGCAGACAGACAGACAGACAGACAGAGAGACAGACAGACAGGCAGGCAGACAGGCAGGCAGACAGGCAGACAGACAGACAGACAGGAGCAGGCAGGCAGGCAGACAGACAGACAGACAGGCAGAGAGACAGCAGCAGGCAGGCAGACAGACAGGCAGACAGGCAGACAGACAGACAGACAGGCAGAGAGACAGAGAGACAGACAGACAGGCAGACAGGCAGACAGACAGACAGACAGACAGGCAGACAGGCAGACAGACAGGCAGACAGGCAGAGAGACAGACAGACAGGCAGACAGGCAGAGAGACAGGCAGAGAGACAGGCAGACAGGCAGACAGACAGGCAGACAGGCAGACAGACAGGCAGAGAGACAGGCAGACAGGCAGACAGACAGGCAGACAGGCAGACAGACAGACAGACAGGCAGAGAGACAGAGAGACAGACAGACAGGCAGACAGGCAGACAGACAGGCAGACAGGCAGAGAGACAGGCAGGCAGAGAGACAGACAGGCAGACAGGCAGACAGACAGGCAGAGAGACAGAGAGACAGGCAGGCAGAGAGACAGACAGCGAGACACTTTGTTTCGTATGATGAAAATGTAATGTCTGTGTGTTACTGTGTGTGTGTGTGTTAGTGTGTGTGTGTTTGCATTAGTGCATGTGTGTGTGTTAGTGTGTGTGCATTAGTGCATTAGTGCATGTGTGTGTGTGTGCATTAGTGCGTGTGTGTGTGTGTGTTAGTGTGTGTGTGTGTGCATTAGTGCATGTGTGTGTGTTACTGTGTGTGCATTAGTGCATTAGTGCATGTGTGTGTGTGTGTGCATTAGTGCGTGTGTGTGTGTGTTAGTGTGTGTGTGTGTGCATTAGTGCGTGTGTGTGTGTGTGTTATCAGTCCTGCAGTGCTGGAGGTGTGACAGTAGAGGAAGAACGAGCAGCAGTTCCTCTTTGAACGAGTCGAGTCAAAACTTAATCAGGTTTTAACACCTTGAGTTCTGTCGGTTACAAACGGAGAGTCTTCAGAATCTCACCCCACCCGCCCTCTGCCACCTACACCCCCACCCGCCCTCTGCCACCTACACCCCCACCCGCCCTCTGCCACCACACCCCCACCCGCCCTCTGTATGGAGCATCAGACAACACCAGTTAACCTCACATGTCCACACCAGACTCCATTAACATTTCAGCTCATTTTAAACCCCTTTTCATTTAAAATGTATTTTCTCCACATTGAGGGGCCACTATATTAAATACCTGGCATCAGCTCCACCTGATACACAGTAACAGTTCAGGAATAATTTCATAGCTGGAGTTAAAGACACCCTTTGACAGTAGAATGTAAAGCAGCAAATAAATGGAAAAGTTAACATACTTTTGATGACGAGGGACACAATAAGTCTGTTTTCATCCAACTGATTTTATTCACATTTTCAATGTTCACATGAAAGAAGCGTGGAAACACTGGAAATAAGAAATAAGAGAGTTTCCTGAGGTGTGGAAGCTGTTTGTGGGTGAAACCAGAAGCAGACTGAGTGAATAACTGCTGACTGCTGCTTTTAATGGCGTCGTCTCGCTGCGTCCTCTTCTTCTGCGCCGCTTTAACGGCAGCGGCTGGAGGATCGGCTCCACCAGCTGTTCACCTCCGTCAGCCAATGAGCAGCAGCGGGCGGAGACGAGCAGCGAGTCACGTTTTCAACTTTCTGGAAATTCAGTGAAACGTTGCACTAATACAAATATAAACGTCACTACAGTTGTCAATGTTTTCTGATCTCCTCCAAAGCAGTTTAGTTACGACACTGAGACGTTTTTACAATAACATCTGTAATTTCACTAAATCTCAATCTATTACTTAGAAGTCTGGACTGTTTCAACATTTAGACCTCGAGCGTTAGAAAGTGATTTATTGTGAAATGAGCAGCTTTAGTGTCAGGACACAGGCTTGTGATGTCTGGATGTGGAGGTGGTCTGAAGGTGTAGCGGAGCTGCAGACCTGAGGGTTGAACGTTAACCCTATCAGCAGCAGAGTGTGTCGGTTGAAGCCCCGCCCCTCTCACCTCGGCCTCGGTGTGTCGTCTGATTACAGAAAAACTACATGAAACACTGCTGCTGCGCTCTGATAAGACCTGACACACTGATACCAGACCTACCACACACACACACACACACTGTCTGTGTGTGTGTGTGGGCGGTGAGTGTGTGTGAACCAAAAAAGAAGAAGGTCAGAGGTGTGAACAACTCGTCTCTTTTCTTGTCTTTTTGTTGCAAAACACAATTAGTGAGCTGTGAAGCGGCTGCAGCCGGCCTCGCCGTGTGTGTTTCTGTTTAAAGCGTGTGAGCACAGAGAACCACAGAAGAAGTCATATATAAATAAGTCGAGCTGCAGACGAACGAAGGTAGAAAGAATTAAAAAATAAAACTTCTCTTTTGAACCCGATCTTGTTCTACATGCATTTTGAAGCCCATCAAATGTCATCTTTCTGTGTAAGCATTCAATTAATCATCAGCCTCTGTGGCTGCCGGGGGTGGGGGTGGGTGGAGGTGCACGGTGAGGCTACACCCCCCCCTTATAAAAATCTAGGTTGCCTTAAGAGAAAGTCAGACTTTAACTGTGAATAATGGATACAGGCGCTCACACATCTGCTGGCACTGATGAAGCAGTTTGAGGGTTTTCAGCCCACCAGCCTCTCTAGAGGGGGAGGAGGGGGGAGGAGGGGGGAGGAGGGGGAATATCCAAAATGCATGAATTATTCATCTTCCCAGGTGGAAGATGAATCTTTACAAAAGGGGAAGAGGAGCGTTGTTAAATCCCTCCGATGAATACCTTTTTCCTGCGAGAAACTTTTCACTCCAAATAAATCATGACTGCAGGTGTTTCAACTTCCCGCCGCTTTAAGAAACATCCGTCTAACTTCTTACTTCTCTGAGTGGCAGCAGACTGCAGGCTTTCCACTTCTCTGTCTGGGTTTCTACACTTCCCAGACCTCTGGTGGATCGGGGTCATCAGTGGGGGGTTCAGATAAAACCTGATCCTGACTGTGGACGGTCACGTTAGTGAACTTAGGCTGCTGTTACACGAACTTCAGCTCAGAGTTTCATTGCAGAGATCAAACTCTCTCCACACGATCAGAACAGGCTGTTGGCTCTCAAATCAAACACATCAGCCCCAAAATGCTGCTCCTCCATAACTGAAACAAGTCCAGCATGTAATGTGACGTAATGCAGGGCACCGTCCCCGTTAAATAAACCAATCATCAGTCATTTATCAAAATAGAACGTAACGTAACAAATGTAAAGTAATGTCACGGAAAAGTGGTGTACCAAGATAAACATAACACAACGTAAAGGAACGTGATGAGACACGCGTGGCGTCATAACTACTTCATGTAACTTTAACGCACATTTACATTATGATGTAAAAATAAAAGTATAATGTAACCAAATGTAACATATCGTGAAGTGACAGTAACGCAACGATCGTTAATGTTAATGATCGTTAGAACAAATGTATCACAGCAAACACATAACCACCATTTTACTGCTGCAACTGTAAACAACACTCAGTACGTCCAACCAGCAGACAGCAGCCTCGTGATTGGACGGCTGTCTACAGTCACTGAGGAAACGCTGCAGCCTCAAACGCTTTAATTATCTGATTACATGTAGAACAGAATCATGACTGACATAATCCATGCACACATCCTCATTAATATTCAAGACAGGCCCCTCCCCTGCCTAACGAGAGCTAATTAACAGTGACACACACACACACACACACACACACACTCGGTGTCAGGTATTGCTTCACATCAGGCTGACTGGTCTTCAGAGGTATTGTGGATCTGTTCTTGGAACAGTTTGCAGTAGTGAAACTGCTGACTGAGCCACTTTAATGTTGACTCACAAGACCTGAATCCACCAAAACCTGCAGCTGGACAGAAGTACTTGGAAAAGAAGAGAAGAAGAAGAAAACTGCCACTGTCATCAGTTTCTACACACACGTTCACTGTGAACCGTTCTGACAGTAAACAGCGCCGGTTTCACTGTGAATATCAAGCGTAAGAGTTCCTCAACGTGAAAACAGCCGGAGAGTTTGTTCACCTCTCTGCAAACGGACCCTGAATCACTGTAACAGTGAAACTGCCTAGCAACACCACAGCAACACCTACAACATAACCACCACCAAGCAACCACTGCCTTAGCAACCAACCGGAAGACCATAGCAACCTGGGACTGCCCCCACAACTGCCTAGCAACACACAGCAACCAGCTAATACCGCCTGGTGCCAAGCGCTCGCTCGTGGTGGCATGTGTTGGGTCTCTGTAATTAATATCATAAAGAGTTCGGTCTAGACCTGCTCTGTAGGAAAACTGCAATGAGATAACTTCTGGTATGAACTGGCGCCATATAAATAAAATTGAACTGAATTGGTATTGCCTTAGCAACCACATTGACCCCCTTAGCAACCGTTGAACATTATTGTTTTGAGGCGTCTCGCTTTATTGAAATACTACTAATAAATATCAAATAATACTAAATATTCTACTAGTACTACTAAAGAGAAGACAACTGTCCACTCATTCGGACTCATTCTGTTCCACGTTACAGCTGAAGTCTGGATTATTTCAAAATAAAAGTCATTTAAGTACTTTGTAAAAATGTTTTTTTTTTATTATTTATATAGATTTAGAAATATGTTCAACAAGACTGTTAATGTGTAAAATCTTATAACACTAATGCTGACACAATACCTGAGTTTCAATACTAAAGTTCTTAAACTATGTGAAGACGTCTTCAGGTGAAATCAGGTGAAAACAACATTTCACTGAACAAGAGAAGCTGCAGTCCAATCATTTTTAGCCATTTTCACAATAGTTACAGATAAATTTTCTATTGATTGACGAATTAATTCAGCTCTGTTGCTGTGCTTCAACATGTGACTTTAACAGCCAATCACAGAGCAGTATTTCCTGTGTTGTACTGAGGTATCTGCAGTGGTGTTAAACAGCCGGCTGTGAGTCAGCGCTGCAGAGGGGAGGTCTGCTCATCGGGGTGAAGGACAAACAGGAAGTGAGGTGTCGTCGCAGCGGGTCAGCGCTTGCGGTCACACCTTTGGACTGACAGATGTGCTCATCCATCATGTGACCTGAGAACGCCACCCTCGGGGGGCAGGAAGGCAGCCCCCCCCACGCTGTTGATGGCATCGAGGCTCGCTGAGGTGACGGGAGCTGACAGGCGTTCGCTCCCCGAGGTTCAACTTTCCAGTCAAGTGGACGAGCGGCTGCAGGGCACAGAAATCACATAAATGACGCCTCTCTGCTGCCATTACTCACTGTCAGGCTGTGGACCAATCAGATCACAGCTGACAAGCCACCAGATCAGGTGACTGACACCTGAAAACACCTGAAACAGGCCGTAAACAAGCATCACGTCTGAGTTTGTCGCTCAAATATTATTAAAGCTACAACTTACTGTTATTTTCATTATTCATTCAGCTGTTGTTTGTTTTTTCCATTAATCAACTGTTGTTTAGTCTATAAAATATCCAAGCTGACGTCTTCAGATGTCAGTTTCCTGTGACATCATCTGTAAAACTGGTAGAAAGTATAAACTGGTGCACACAGTCAGGAGGACATGATGACCAATCCTGAGAACAAAACATCAGAAAGAAGCTCCGAGAGATGTTCTGACTGACTAGTGTTAGCATGTTAGCTACTAGCTCTCAGCTACAGTAGTTGACCTGATGTGAAGATGAATTTTGCTGTCTCTTGTGTCTCTCTGGTGCGACCGGAGCTTTAGCCTGCTAAGCTAACACAATAAAGCTAAACTATAGCTTCCAGTGTCGGGAGTGTGGGTCAAAACACAACTCCAATCCAGTAACTTTCCGCTGCCTATTTTCTTAATCTGCTTTTCCTGTGGAGTAATGAGCTCACTGAAGCCACAGTTTTCTCAGATCAGCTGTTAGCTGGGCTCAGTGTGGGCGAGGCTCAGTTAGGAAAAGGTGGTGTCACATATTTCTTTAGTTTAACGTTTGAATGAAAATCTGTTGACAGTTGTGGCTGTTTTCTTCCTGATGCAGCTGATTGTCTGTTAAACTCCATATAGATGAAAACTAAGGATGTTTTTTATTCACTTTGAGTGTTGCTTATCGTGTCATGAATAAAGTTGTTCAGGAGGTTTAAGAAAAGTCTGACGTTATTGATTTTAAGAAACCTGCAGGTTGTTTCCATTATTCCTTCCTGCTAGAAACCATGAACCTGCAGCCTGTGAGACCTGATTGTGATGCTGCTGCTGTCCTGAACAGAGCAGCATCTCCCCGCTGACAATACGAGCTGAGGGGGGAGTCAGAGGGGGAGGGAGGGGGAGAGGGGGGAGGAGGGGGTCGGTACAATGAGCCCAGTGTTACCGCGATGTGGTCTCCATTGTACCTCTGAGCTGAGAGGTGTCTCCACTTCCTGTCGTGGGCTCGCAGCTTCAGAGGAAAACCACCAATCACTTTCAGTGTGAAACAAACACTCAGCTCCCAGTAAATCCTGCTGGTTTCCACACAGACCAGTGGCTCACGTCCTGAGCTGGAAGATCAGGTTTCCAGAGAAAGTGGAGACACCTGAACATCTCAGAGACGTTACAGCTGCTTTATCGGCCCTCTGAACTGTTCATCTACTGCAAGTGAAGAATGTTCAAGACTTTAAAATGCAACAATAAAGAACTATTTTTATATAAAAGCGAAAAACAAACGGCAGCAACAGTTTGAAGACATGAAGCTGAGCTGAAGGTTTAAGGTGCGAGAGCTGAAACTATTAATCGATTAGTTGACAGAATCAATGAATCCCCCGCTGTTTTGATAAATGATTCATTCTTTGAGATTTCAGGTTCTCACTGCTGTTTTTCTGTTTTCTATCAAAAGCAAAGCGAATGTCTCTTGTACTCACAGAACGAGACATTTAAAGGACTGGGAGAAACTGGGACGGACCCTTTTCAATGTTTTGTGACATTTTATAGAGTAAATCATTAATCGATTAACTGAGAAAATAATCTGCAGATAAATAGATATAAAATAATCATTAGTTGCGTGCTAATCCGACTTAACTGTGAAAAAAAAGAAGGCAAAGACAAAAGCAGGACTTGATTTACTTTTTAACTCTAATATTTCCATCTTAAAGTGTCAAACAGCTGCTGTTTTTTTGTAACGCAGATATTACACATTTGCTCTCCCAGTTTTCCACTCAGACTTCCAGTAAAACACTTCAGCCACTTTCTACTTCCACCCGACCGCACATTCGTCCTTAACATCATCTGAACGACTCGGAGAAACAAACCACGGAGGGAAGTTAAAGGCTCTGAGTGCAGGACGCCGGATTAATGAGCCATTTGTGGTTCAGATGGACGAGTAACATGTAAAATGGACGAGATACTTTAGAGACTAAAACAGGCAGCAGGTTCACTGCATCAACAGCCAGCAGACATCCAGGTGACACCCAGGACGAGTCACCTGTCACTCATCACCACCATCATCACCACCGTCACCACCATCATCACCATCATCACCACCACCATCACCATCATCACCACCATCACCACCGTCACCACCATCATCACCACCACCATCACCACCATCATCGCCACCATCACCACCATCATCACCACCGTCACCACCATCATCACCACCACCATCATCGCCACCATCACCACCATCATCACCACCATCATCGCCACCGTCACCACCATCATCACCATCACCACCACCACCATCATCACCACCATCATCAACATCATCATCGCCACCGTCACCACCATCATCGCCACCATCACCACCACCACCATCACCATCATCACCATCACCATCACCACCACCACCATCATCATCACCACCATCATCAACATCATCATCACCATCATCATCACCACCATCATCGCCACCGTCATCACCATCATCACCACCACCATCACCATCACCACCATCATCACCACCGTCACCACCATCATCAACATCATCATCGCCACCGTCACCACCATCATCGCCACCATCACCATCACCATCATCACCATCATCACCATCGCCACCACCATCACCACCATCATCACCACCACCATCACCATCACCACCATCATCACCATCGCCACCACCATCATCAACATCATCATCGCCACCGTCACCACCATCATCGCCACCATCACCACCACCACCATCACCATCATCACCATCACCATCACCACCACCACCATCATCATCACCACCATCATCGCCACCGTCATCACCATCATCACCACCACCATCACCATCATCACCACCATCACCATCATCACCACCATCATCAACATCATCATCACCATCATCAACATCATCATCACCACCATCATCGCCACCGTCATCACCATCATCACCACCACCATCACCATCATCACCACCATCACCACCATCACCACCATCATCGCCACCATCATCGCCACCGTCACCACCATCACCATCGCCACCGTCACCACCACCATCGCCACCGTCACCACCATCATCGCCACCGTCACCACCATCATCACCATCACCACCATCATCAACATCATCATCACCACCATCATCATCACCATCATCACCACCACCATCACCACCATCATCATCACCACCGTCATCACCATCATCACCATCATCATCACCATCACCATCATCACCACCATCATCGCCACCGTCACCACCATCAACATCATCATCACCACCATCATCGCCACCGTCATCACCATCATCACCACCACCATCACCACCACCACCATCATCATCACCACCGTCATCACCATCATCACCACCACCATCACCATCATCACCACCACCACCATCATCATCACCACCGTCATCACTATCATCAACATCACCACCATCATCGCCACCGTCATCACCATCTTCACCACCACCATCACCATCATCACCACCATCATCGCCACCGTCACCACCATCATCACCATCATCATCATCTCCACCAGCATCATCACCACCACCATCATCAACATCATCATCACCACCACCATCATCATCACCAGCATCATCACCACCACCATCATCACCACCATCATCACCAACATCATCATCATTACCACCACCATCATCATCACCACCACCATCATCATCATCACCACCATCATCACCACTATCATCAACATTATCATCACCACCATCATCATCACCACCATCACCACCATCATCACCACCATCACCAAAATCATCATCACCACCACCATCATCAACATCATCATTACCAGCATCATCATAATCATCGCCACCACCATCACCATCATCACCAACATCATCATCACCACCACCATCACCACCATCACCACCACCGTCATCATCACCACCATCATCAACATCATCATTACCAGCATCACCACCATCACCATCATCACCAACATCACCACCATCACCATCATCACCAACATCATCATCACCACCACCATCACCACCACCATCATCAACATCACCACCACCGTCATCATCACCACCATCATCAACATCATCATTACCAGCATCACCACCATCACCATCATCACCAACATCATCATCACCACTACCATCATCAACATCATCATCACCATCATCATCACCACCATCATCACCATCATCAACATCACCACCACCGTCATCATCACCACCATCATCAACATCATCATTACCAGCATCACCATCATCACCAACATCATCATCACCACCATCATCATCAACATCATCATTACCAGCATCACCACCATCACCATCATCACCAACATCATCATCACCATCACCATCACCACTACCATCATCAACATCATCATCACCATCATCATCACCACCATCATCACCATCATCAACATCACCACCACCGTCATCATCACCACCATCATCAACATCATCATCACCACCACCACCATCATCACCTTCATCACCACCACCACCACCATCACCTTCATCACCACCATCATCACCACCACCACCACCATCACCATCATCACCACCATCATCATTGCCATCATCACCATCATCACCTTCATCACCAACATCATCACCACCACCACCATCATCACCACCACCACCACCATCACCTTCATCACCACCATCATCACCACCACCACCACCATCACCATCATCAACATCATCACCACCACCACCATCATCACCTTCATCACCACCACCACCACCATCACCATCATCACCACCATCATCATTGCCATCATCACCATCATCACCTTCATCACCAACATCATCACCACCACCACCATCATCACCTTCATCACCACCAGTTTTATTTACTTTTAGTAATTACATGCTTTTATTTTGGTATAATGAACGACTGACACAAATGAGCAAAATGGAAACAAGTCTTGACTTCCTGTTAAAAAAACTAAAAACTCACGAGTGTCAGTCAGTCGGGGCTGGAGTCCGAAGTTAGAAACCAAAAGGTGGAGATTTCTCAGAGATACGATATTAAAAAGACGAAATGTTGAATTATTAGACTGTGAGAGACTCCTGAACTTCTTCACTCTCACTGGAGCTTGTTACATATTATTATCTACCACAACTTTTACCACAAACTTGGTTCATATTCATCAGTCGGTTCTTGATTATAGAGAATAAAGGATCAAAGTGCTGCAGTGGAAACTAAAAACAACGAAGTGGTTGGAGACACTGGAGGCGGTTTTGGTCCTAAAGGATCTGCACTCATTCTTCGACCAAACAGACCATAAACATGACCTGGCTTATGTTTTTACATCATCCATAACTTTTCCTCCAGTTTGTTGTTTCCCTGACAGAAATGTTTTTCCACAGTTTGTCTCCCTGTTGTTTTCAGGGTGGAACATTTGTTGTGTTGAAAGTTGACATGACAACTGAGCAGCAGTGGAGGAGTGACGCTTCCACTTCCTGAAAAATGAGATTGCACAACTACACGACTTTATTACCTGATCAAAAAAAACCAACCACTTCTGTTTTCTGAGAATAAACCTGTATAGGAGGCGAGACGAGGGGGGGCTCCTGGGCTTCCTTCAGCCCAGCAGGCCTCGCTCATAAACGCTGGTCCTTTTGTTGGTGCACAGTCGGCAGCAGGACCACAAACAATAGGAAACCCCATAATGCCCTCTGCTCTGAGGCCGCTGTCTGAACTCACACGGGACAGAAACTGAACAACAGGCCGGGAACTCAGTCAGCTTTAAAACCACTAAACACCTCTAATGTTTCATATTTACGAATTTACAGAGTTAAAGTTTAAATCTTCCCTTCACCGCAAAAAAACCCTTCTTGTTTTTGTAATTGAACAAATGGGACAAAAGATTTCAACCTGTCAAGGTGTTTAGTTTTAATCGACTACCAGGAGAGACTGAAAGTGCTTCCATTGGCTTAAAGGTTGCATCCATTCGGTCATATCAGGTATCAGGTTACAGTTACATTTAATGCCCAAATAAATCCGTCTGCTCACGTATACAAACTGAGAACTCTAATAATCCTGCTGACAGACACAATTTATTTTGGGTTTGGATAGTATAAATCTGTGTAAGAGAGGAAGGGCATTAACCAGATTTAAATTACTAATGAAGGTTACAAACTGTATCAGAAAAGCGTAACACGTCTTCCTGTTGCTGATCGATGCAGATATTTAACTGCAAAACAACTTCATACGTTGTTACAACAGCGATGTGACAGAAGTCTGCATGTGTCTCAGAAACAGGACATGAAAATGACCAGTAAGGACGTCTGAACACAAGTAAACAATCTATTGACAATATGGACATTTTGCACTTTTGCCTTCACAGTTTGCACACAAATTATGTTGTTTATACCGACGATGGCAGCAGCTCTGGCGGTTGCTAGGAGCAGTTAAGTTTGTCAAGACAAAAGAAGAAATATGTTGATTTTAGAGTTGTTATTACTCTGAGGCCCAAATCTCAATGTTGGCAGATGACAACATTTGACACGCAAAAGAAAGTATAAATGAGCTTATTAGGTGTTTAATGACATGACGCTACTTCCTCCTTTGTTTCTGAAACACAAAAGTCAAAATGTGACCACTAGAGGTCCTCACCAGGTGTTTTCAGGTGTTTGAACCAGATTCCCCGTGTTAATTATTTGGATTTCTTTTTTCATTATTTCGTTTATTCATTATTTCGTTTTCGTCTATTCAGTCAACAGTTCAATTCTATTTTTTGGTAAATTTCATTTCCCAACATTAAGGTTCTAAATGTTGTTTCAAACTATAAAAATCTGGTTCATTCGTTAATCATTTACACAGTTGTCTTGTCTTGTAGTTGTTTACAACTTCAGCCCTGTTTGTTAGCCTGTATGTGTTCACATGCAGTCAAACTGTCCCATCAGAGCAGCCGAACCAGCAGTCAGCAGCTCCTGTCTGCAGTGGACCCGTGGACGGACAGACAGCTGTCTCTGGATCACTGTGAGACTGAAGGAAACTTAGAAACAGCAGGATTCTCAGGCAGCTTCTGCAGCCGCTTTCTTCTCTGGAGTCTCAGCTGGTTTCTGGAGGTTTATTCTGGACGGACGTCAGAGACGCTGATCTCCTCTGGAAGTGCGAGTCACTGAATGAGTCGATGTTTCGTGTCTGAGGGTTCAGACCTGACGGAGTGACGACTCTGAGGACAGCGATAAGTGTTTTAAAGTATCTTAATCTCCTCCATCAGCTGTGAGTGTAGTAACAACTAACTTCCTGTTGTTGCTCGAACACCTGCATACACCTGTCCCTTTCACCTCACACAGTGTCTTTACCTCACCCATCTCTCTCTCCTCACCCCCCCTTCATCTCCCCCTCTCCCCCCTGGGGAGGCACCTCAGACCTAAAAGTGGAGTGCAAAGAGTGGAAGTCACCCACTCAGAGGGGCAGTTTCCTCTTTGTAGAGTGTTGTAAAAGCTCTGTTAGCGAGGGACTCCAGGTGTTGGTCCAGCTGTGCCAGGGTGTGTGTGTGTGTGTGTGTGTGTGTGTGTGTGTGTGTGTGTGTGTGGAAGCAGATGTCACACTGATGGACTGAAATAGAAACACAACGTCAACGTTGTTCATTCCTGACTCATGCTGCCATCGCTCCTGCTTTAGACTTCACACCCTGAACACACACACGATAACACACTGTAACACACACACACACTATAACACACACACACGATAACACACTGTAACACACACACACACGATAACACACTGTAACACACACACACACTATAACACACACACACACACCCTGAACACACACACACGATAACACACTGTAACACACACACACACTATAACACACACACACACACACTGTAACACACACACACACTGTAACAGACTGTAGCACACACACACTGTAACACACACACACCCTGAACACACACACGATAACACACTATAACACACACACACACTATAACACACACACACACACTGTAACACGCACACACACACACACACTGTAACACACACACACGATAACACACTATAACACACACACACACTATAACACACACACACACACTGTAACACGCACACACACACACACACTGTAACACACACACGATAACACACTATAACACACACACACACTATAACACACACACACACACACTGTAACACACACACACACACACACGATAACACACTATAACACACACACACACTATAACACACACACACACACACTGTAACACACACACACGATAACACGCAGTAACACACACACACACAGGATAACACACTGTAAGAAACACAAACGATAACACACACACTGTAACACACACACACACACAAACAATAACACACTATAACACACACATCCTTGTATTTCTATCTTTGTGAGGACCGTCACTGACATAATGCATTTCCTAGCCCCTCGCCCTTCAAACCAAGTCTTAACCTTCAAACAGCCCTTTGAAGTTGTGGGGACCGGCCAAAATGTTCTCACTTTCCAAAAATGTCCTCACTCTGCAGGTAAAAAACGTGTGTCAGTCCTCACTATGTAGCAAGTACAAGTGCACACACACTGTAACACACACACAAGCCCCTCCTTGTAGAAACCTTGTAGGAATGTAACCACGAGGTCACTGAACTATTTGGGTTAGGCTGCTGCCTGTGTGTGTGTGTGTGTGTGTGTGTGTGTGTGTGTGTGGTCCTGTTACACAGCTGACAGTTTGTATAATTAAATATCAGCCTGTTGTCAGAAGGATTTTTGGAAATTAATTCTTGATTATTGATTCAGCTGATTCTTTTCTCCATGGATCAACAGCCTGAGGTCTCTGCGAGTCCAACAGGACGTCTTCAGGTGTCTGTTTCTGTCTCAAGAGATTCGCTTCACTGACCAGACAAAATAACTTTAACGATTATCAAAATAGTTGACCATTAATTACATTTTCTGTCCATCGATTCATTGTCCCCCCCCCCCGTGTAGACGAGTGAAGGGTGAGGAGGGGTGAGGAGGGGGGTAAACACTTTGAAACCCAAACCCGTCCCTGCAGTCAGACCGAGGGGACATTTCTAATCCTCTCCAGCCACACTCTCACTGCTCTTCAAAATAAAAGCCTTTTATCCGCCACCCTCTCAACCAATTAAAGCGTTTAAGCAAAGCAGACTCATTTGTTGAACATCATCAGACTCGTTTCTGTGCTGCAATTTTCTCAAGACTCCTTCCTTTTACATCCTGAGTGTGAGAGAGTGAGCGTCGCTAAATTATAATAGAAGAAGAAGGAGGAGGAGGAGGAGGAGGAGGAGGTTTTGTCGGCGTCAACAACATGAAGAGGCTCTGAGAGGTCGTTCACACACAAACTGACCTCTGTTCACTGAAACCACGACACAAACACTTGTAGGAAATCCTCATGAGAAGATGTTTCATCTCAGTACACAGATTTTATAACGTTCAGAGTCACAGTTGCTTCTGTTTTAATTGACAGTAAAAACTTTTTTGGTGCCGACTGAAACATGAGATTAATAATCTATCTAACTAATATTTGTTTCTTATTAAAATCAGTGAAAAAATCCTGTTTATATGTGATATTTCTGTTTTGGTGTCAGTACTGAAAGTAGCAGCTGAGTCTGACAGCTGAAAGCTTCGACTCGTTTCAGCTGCAAACAGTTTGTAAATGTAAATGTCTTCATATCTGTCGTGGTGTCCCACAGGCGTCTGTACTTGGACCCCTTTTATTATACATCCATGATTTAGTTACTGCATTTCTTATATTTCACAAAGTCAAAGTCTTCAATTTCATTAATTTCCTGCTGCTGCACAAAATGGATCATTAAGAACTGAAACAAAAGCAAAGTGGAGCAAAAACAAATTTACATAAAAACAATATTTTGATCATGTTCGAAGGGAGAGAATGAATATTTAATCAGTCTAATAAAGTCTGCTGCCACAGCGAGCAGAGCGATAATATCTCGTCCACCTGAGGGAACCAACACATTAACACCAAACACACTTCCTGCTCTCAGTCTCATTATTAGCTGAATAACCGTCCTAATAAGTGCAGTGAAATGTGTTTAAAGTTTGTGATGGAGGGCGTTTCTCCACAGTCTTAATGAATCCTCGACCCTCCTGCGGGAGTCTCATAATAATTCACCATGAAACTGAATTTATTGTAAATGGTCACATGATTGCTGTTTGTTTGAATTTAGGTTTGAGTCCTTTACACTCTCAGATCAGAATCTTTGATTCTGTTCAGTCTGAAGTCAAAACTTTGTTAAACACCTTCAGCCCGACGTCGACCGTCAGCAACTATTTCAACTGATGAAGCTGAGAAAAAAGGGAAGTGTGACAAAGAAGAAGAAAAGACGAACTGAAGAGAAACTGCAGAGCTGAGAGGATTTTAAAGGACCAGATTATTAGTGTCCCTGTCTCTCATGTACTTATATTTTTTAAATTATTATTATTATTATGGATCCTTTTTTGTCCTTCAACATACAAACTTCAAAATGTTCAGCTTCTTTAGGAATTGTCTTATTTTTAACATTTTTTCTGCATTAAAATTAAACTGACATTTCTTGCACTTCGAAAGACGCTACTTTCAGCACTTCCACTTCAACTCTTTCAAATGTTTCACTGGCACATTTTCAACAGTGAGCACACGAACATTTTCTTCAGAAAATCATATTTAACTTTTCTAGTTAAATATGATTTTCAACCTTCTAGCCGCTGGTTTCCACACAGTTTGAATATTAACTTGCAGGGACTTGAAAAGTACACTACATGTCCAAAAGTACGTGGACAGCTGAACAGACGTGACAGTGTGACATGTGATTCTGGTTTTAGTCTTCCCAGCAGATGTTGAACCTGACTGCACATTTCTTTATGGATCCGTCTTTGTGTCATGTTGAAACAGGAAAGAGACAAACACAAACTGTTGACACAAAGCTGAAGAACTCTATTGTCTGAACGTCATTGTGTGCTGCAGGACTGACTGAACCAGAGGAAACTGACCCGGACAAACTGATCTGAGTCTGAATCACATCATGATGCCACAATGAAGAAACTAGAAATGCTCTGATATATTAACTCAAGAGTCTCTGTGGGTAGATTTTTACTGAAATAAACTGAAAGCAGCGACTGCTTCTAAAGACGGAAAAACATTTTTGAAAAATCTAAAACGATATGATTAAATAATGATCCCAGAATAAAGAAAAACAAGATTTTCTTTCCATTTTGAGTTTCCATTGATGAATCAATAACATCATATCTCATATTAAAGAAAGTTTCAGCACACAAACACCAGAAAGTTGGGTGTTTTCTTAACATTCCTACAGCCAAGAACATTCAATAAAACTCCAATTGATGATTTCAAAATGACTTCAATAAACTCAAAAAAGTGCAATCGAACAAGAAACTCAATTCTCTTATTTTTTGACAAGTCGACACTTTGGTGGCACAAAGTTTTCAACCAACAACAGTCGTGAAAACACGACACTCCAGTGATTCTCAGCGAAGAAGGTAAAAAGGAGGCAACGTTAGAGAAGTGGGAAGTGTGAAAGAAGAAAAGGAAATAAAAGAGTGTGAGGGCATAACGGGAAGGTGTGTGTGTGTGTGTTCTCAGAAACAGAAGAAGAACCAACAGTGTGCTGACAAGGTCAACAAAACCCCGTGAAACAACGTGTCAGCAGATTACAGCAAAGGGAACCCAGTCTCAAGGACGCTTCAGTGTCGACACAGAAAAGAGAAAACTCTCAATGTGTTTTTATCAAGTTTGGTTCTTACCTGCTTTTCACACAAGGTTGTTTCGGGTCAAGGCGAAGCAGCAGAGCCGCACCGTAAAAAAAAGAGAAGAAGAAAAAGAAGAATTAGTGCAAACGATGAGAAAAATAAAATAAAGCAGAGTCGATTATTTCTTGAGAGTTTGTCCACATGACATTTAATGAAAGTACCTTTTATTATTAGAAGTAAAGGAAAAAAAGGTGATAAGTATCCTTTAACCTCGAAGCCTGCGTGGGCGGGGCCAGTGTGTGTTTGACTGACAGTAAATGAACTCTGTGGAGGCAGGAGCTCGAGTTGAGACACAACCTCACATAGTCAGAGATTTACATCATCCCATTCTATAAGACGCTCACATGTGAATATTTGATGGTTTTCTTTGTCTTTTATGACAGTAAACTGAACACCTTTAGGTTTTGGACTGTTATACTTAGACCAATCGATTAACGAATTGCTAATGAAAATAACTCAGTTGCAGCCTGACGTTAACGTAAAGGCTACAGCAGCACAAGGCTGAATATACAGAGAAGGATTAAAGAAAACTACATTTGTTACAACCTGGGTTTATCTTCGTATCTCTGACCATCCAAACCTGAACCCACAAAGCACCAGACACGACCCACAGAGTCAAATCCAGACCTGACCCAAGACCCAACCCAGAATAAAGCATGCTGCTGCCACTGTCTCTCTCTGTAACGGACATTTTTAATAGGGAAATAACTGAAATATTACATAACATATAAAAAATTTCTTTAACGGATTAATAAAACCAGACATTATTAGTTTTACTAGTATTTCCATCAGTTTAAGGTTAAAACTCTTTGAGTCCCGGTGGACAGAATGTCCTTTGTTTGTGTTGCTGGGTGAAATAATGACTGCTGTGGATTGACTTGAATGGGGTCTACAGTGCAGACATATCCAGGTCTTATTGAATTCTCTTCTGGTCTGCTGCACGTATACATAAGTCGGATGGTAATTATTGTCTGGTATCGCTTGGATCAATTTGCATTTAACCCAGATTTCAGGACCAAAGAGGATTGTGGCGCGTCAAGCCACTACGAAACAACACAGAAACGGGGACGGGAAGCCATCTTATCAGCTTCTTAATTCCTTCATCTTCACTCCGAGATGAAATAAACATGTCTGCTGTTTTTATTTCAGCTTCTTCATTCTGGTGAAGCTCCATTTAGCAGAGCCATGAATCAGTCTTCACATTTTAGTTTAGCTAACGTGCCAGACATCCAGGACAAAGGAGGCTCCTAAGACGACGTGAAGACCCCCCTCCCAACCCCTCCATCTCCACCGCCCTGCTACCAACACCCCGGGGCAGGCTGCGTCCACTGGGTCACCTAGTTCTGCCCCGGAGGGGGG
Source organism: Siniperca chuatsi (assembly GCF_020085105.1). NCBI lineage: Eukaryota > Metazoa > Chordata > Actinopteri > Centrarchiformes > Sinipercidae > Siniperca > Siniperca chuatsi. The sequence continues at coordinate 29,587,097 of NC_058053.1, forward strand.
CTTTCTTTTCCCAGGCTCATTAGAGTCCTGGAGGAGGGACAAGGAGTTTCAGGTGAACTGGTTTACACAAGAACTGGACAGACTCCTACTCCCAGTCTAACATTTACATTTACTCTTTAACAGTGTTTTTAATGAGATTGATATCGTAGCCTAGCAGGGGAAACTGTTAGCCTAGCTTAGCACAAAAACAGCAAGCAGGAGGAAACTGATAGCTCCATCAAAAGAGAAAAATCCACCTTCCAACACCTCCAAGTCTGTCTTAGGTACAGAAATCTAATTCGTGAGATAGTAAGAAATTTAATCTATAGGATTCGTGTACATGGACACCAATTTTCCATTTTTTTTTTGACAGCATGACATTTCAGACTAATGTATTTCAATTTGAAGTACCTTCCATGCCTGCACCACATTTTCCCCCCAGTGAAGTTAGCGATAATAATTATGCAACGTCCACTTAGACTTTCAATATAAAACTAGCTGAGAAACATTTCAGGAGATGATCGCAGTTTGGTTAGGTTTAGGTTACAATAAATAGGCTACTTTCTGACTGTTGTGTTCCCCCTTGTGAAAGTCCTGTGTTGACCCATCCATACACCCTGACCTCCTCCCTACACTGACTTCCTCACTCGTTATACTACGTTCGTCCTTAATAGGTTGAAAGTCGTCCTGAGTGTCATGAAAAAATGTATCCATGGACAAAATTTCGTGACTATTTCATGAACTGCCATGAGACTGGGTTGAACTAACATATTGTCACTCAACATAATGTAGTCTATTCTAGTGATGGAGCCTGCTATCAGTCAAGTTACTGAATTGCAGCTTGTGCTAAACTGTTAACATGGAGCCTGTTATCACTGAACATAATGTTTGCAAAACTATTAGTATGGAATCTTCTACTGCCATCCACCCTACTAACATAATGTAGTCTGTGCTAAAGTGTTAGCATCAAACCTACTCAGCACTGAAAGCCAAACTATTAACACAAGCCAGATGTACATTGAAAATGGCTGCATTCCATTTACGTGTGCTAGTTCCAGGGTCTTGACGTTGTTCATGCTACCTCTCTGGGAGCATGTTTTCCTGCTCTAAAATGTCAAAACATATGAATATGTTTTTTGTGGGGTTTCCCTTTAACCTACACGTTTGACCCTGACTGACCAGATTTGGGCTTTTTTAGAGCGAGTTATTGATTGACCCGGTTACGCCTGTTTTCCTGTCACATCATCATTGTTGTACCTCAATCATGTGTGAACTGATCCAGACTTTCACATGCTTCATCTGTGTCACATCGATCACTCCCACTGACCGAAAACTGATCAGAGACACATCACAAACCCTGATACAGACTCATAAAGTGCAGTATAAAAACACAGTGACCGGTGAGAGGAGGAAAGAAAAGAAAAAAACCACACACACATCAATGACCTCCATTGAATCTGGTCCCTTTGAGCGGGGCACAAACAGCCAATGAGCGCACACAAAGCCGGCCTTTCAAGTTCATCTGGACTGATGTAATAAAATTGACACATGGAGTCGGCTGAATTCTGGGGCGCCTGTTACCTAAACTCTCATTTCCAAAGCACTGTCACCTCCCCTCACTGCAAATGAATCAATTACAGAGCAGTATAATCCTGTTAGGGGGGAGATGAATGCATACCTCCCCGTTGGCAGGTGCTGGCAGGCTGAAGGGGCTTATTGGAGCAGGCGATATCAAAGCTGGGGGTTTTATCTGCCACATTAGAACCACTGCAAACCACAGAGTACAAGCCGCTGTGCCTGCGCTCGCTGTCTTAGCCTACACAATGAAATACTATTCAAAATGGTAATGTTAGAAACAAAAACTGAGCACATCTCACTGCAGATTTAAGGACCATTGGAAGTGTTTATTTCAGCCAGAATTCAAAGGCAGTTTTTCCTCTGCTGCTTCTTTACACATTTTATCTTTATTTGCCTACTTAACTTAAAATCTGACAGCAACTTATACTGAAGATTATATATATATATATATATATATATATATATATGATGTTTAAATGATCAAACCACTTTTTTGTTTTATTGCAGCACCGTTTTGTCAAATGGAAATATTCGACATGTATGCATGCATCATTTTAGACGCTTTCCTCAAAATTCTGACTGACAGACTCAAGATCTCCACTTGACTTCTTCTTCGAATTCTATATAGTGAGAAAAAACGTTCTACTAGCAGAATTATGATTCTAATTCATTCTAGAACTTTAATTTTGAGCGTTTCAGTTCATTCTTGACTCTTGGAGAAGTAGTTTGGCAAAATAACTCAAGAAAAACTTTTAACTTAAAATCTTCTAACTAGAACTGTAATTCTGGTTCTAGATTTCAAGAATTAGGTTGTGGAACCAGAGTTAGAATTCCAAATATATCTTTTCTAACTCTGGTTCCACAACCTAAGAACTTTAAGGTATCTGGTTCTGCTCGAGGTTTCGGCTTCTTAAAAGGAAGTTTTTCCTTGCCACTGTTGCCAAATGCTTGCTCATGGTGGGATTTGTTGGGTCTCTGTAATTAATATTATAAAGAGTTCGGTCTGGACCTGCTCTGTAGGAAAAGTGCAATGAGATAACTTCTGTTATGAATTGGCGCTATATAAATAAAATTGAATTGAATGGATCCCAAAGTTTCCAAAGATGTCGGAGGAAATTAGTCTTAAATGAGAATGAAAGTCAGAATTGCAACTGTAGTTCTAAAATGTATTCAGAAGTATAGTAATAGCTAATCATATACTGATTGATCAAAAATAACTTAAAATTTTAGTTAACATAGTTTTATATTTTACACTGATGCATCAAGCCGAGGCAATGTATTAGAACAAAGGTGTCGTCTCTTAACTTTCAAATGACTCTCAGCTATAAGGATGAGCAGCTTGTAAAAGTGGAGGTTTATTGACAGGTACAACTGTTACTGTCGGAAGATAAGAGCAGCAGAGGGGTGAGGGTGGGGGCTGTAGGGGGGAGTCAGTGGGAACCGACAATCCACTTCATTGTTTTCGCGGCGGCGCTCCTGGGCGCGCTCAGCTCCAACACATTCACAAGGTCCAATCTGTCTGGCAGCGCCGGCCGACATTCTGAAGCACCTTGTCAGATAACGCCTGAAACACAGCGAGGAGCGGCCCGGGGGCAAATAATGAAACCCAACAATGACAGAGGGGCTGTGTGCAGCCAAGAGGGGAGGGCCGGGGGAGGGGGTCAGAGACAACAAGATGGAGGGAGAGAAAGAGAGAGAGAGAGAGAAGAGGGAGGGGGGAACAACTAAAGCCCCTGCTTCACCCTCCCTCACCCCTTCCCCCGTCCTCCCCCTGCCGTCGGCCCTGGCTCACCCAGACCATTGTGCACCCAGGGGGGTTCAGGAGATAAATGGCCGCATGTTAACCACGTTTGACAGGCTGCACAAAAGGGGACACCTCGGGTCCCATGACGCAACCTGTAGACCCCCCACCCCACCCCATGAAGGTACCCCCCCCAACACCACCATCAACATCACCACCCAAACACAGGAGGACGGACGGGGATGAGGTCGAGTCTGGACAGGAAGTGGGGTTAATAATTAACATTAACATTTATCTGTCACTCACTTTCACAATAAGAGCTCAATCAAAACCAAAAAACCACCTCCATCAGAAGATAAAAACTGGATCATCCAGAACGATTAAAGTTTGTCAAGTAAAAACATGAATAAATGGAGCATCTTTCTTGGGAAAACCATCTGTGATTTCACAGCGATAATCGGAACTAATATGTTCTGATCAAAGTAATGCTTCAGTACACTGCAAAGTCTCTTAATCAATTTAATTACACCACCTGATCCTTGATTATTAACCCGGTTCAAAGTGATGAGTCGACTAAACAGCAGCAATGACGACATACTTTTGTGTCTTTCTGGACGATGATGCAGCATTTTAGACACATCTGTCTGAACCACATCTCTCTCTTCAGCTGTGATAAATCACTGTGGACAAAAGCAGGAGAGTGAAGGAGAATGAAGCGTCAGTCAGCCACCGTTCAGGCTGAAGGCTGGGAGGATATTTGGGTCTGGGGGGGTTGGTTTTGGTAGGGAGGGGGGATCATTCTCCTCTGCTAACCTTTTCAGCTCTGCCTGCTTCTTTGATGGCTGACAGGACTCACAAAGGCACCTGCCCCATCCCCGAGTGTCCCCCCTGCCTCCCCCCGCTCTCCTTCCCTGACCTGACCGGCATTCCTGGCCTACAGGGGGTCCTCCCCATGGCTACCTTTACACAGCCCCCCCCCCAAAACCAAAGTCTGGTAATCCCACAGCAAACAAGGTTGTGCCGGCTCAGAGGAGATGCACGAGACTTCTCACAGCCGCTCAGCTAAAAGGTGGACGACTGATGAAGCCCATCACCGTGGGAACCAAGACAGGACAAAGAATAATTGAAATGCATTATGGGACTGGTCCAATAGGAAGGTTGCTGCAGATCTGAAGGTGCATACATGTCGACCAGAAAAGAGGCGGCGTGAGCTGGACACCAGCAGCAGTTTAAAGAACAAGTAATCTGGACTTTGAAGCTTTTATAAACCAGTTCCTCATCATGTAAAAACACAAATCAAATCATCAGCTGTTGACTTTGTCAAGAAAATCAAAAATCAATTTTTCGACAACAGATCTGTTTTGATGAAATAGACTATTTTATTAGATGATGGCAACGTGTTTTTGAATCTTTTCACTTGTTGCATTTTTGACTGTTTTGCCAATGCTTTTGGGGACACTTATGAGCAAAACTGTGTTATGAATATTTTCAGCATTGAGGTAAAGAAAAGTCAAGCGACACATATATTCTCGGTTAAACAAAACTGTCACGCCCATTTAGCTGAATAAAGATGGCCGACAGCCGTAACCCTCATTAAACTCCAGCTGTCATTCACAAACCTGACTGTGTGTGAGGACAATAAGATGGGTAAAGAGAAGACAGACAGAAATGTTAGTGTGTTTGAGTCCATAAAGCTCCATCAGCCTCCAGGAATGACATCATTCAAGCCCCCACGAAAACAACCAATCAGAGGAGGCAGGCAGGTTCCTCACATTTTGTTGTTAACTGCTGCGATGATTGATGGTTACAACTTTAAGATCTTGTAACTAGCGTTATTTAGTAAGTTATAAAACTGTCAATGGTGAGAACTATAAGGACTCAATAAGGACAATTTTCTACCTTAAAGTAGGCCTGTCGCGATATTTACATTATCGACTTATTGTACGATATATGGACATGACCTTGATCATATATATGTTTTAAAAATTAATTAATTAAATGTCAAATCTTTACAAACCTTACAAATTTATAAAGATTTATAACGTCAATTTCAAAATTCTTTTTTATTCTATTTTTTAAAATATTTACTTTTTATTTTACTGTTTATTCTAATTTTTCATTTTATTTTATAATAATATAAAGACAGGTGACAAATGACAGGAGAAGCAGCATGAAGTGTGGAGTCCGGCCTCCACGAGCCTCCAGAGCAGCTTCAGGGCTGCTGGCCGAGTCTGAGGACCTCTGCAGGAGGACGAACGCCTCCTCCACTAGATGTTCCCTCAGTTATATATCCAGCCTGTATTTAATCAGCTCGTCTCACTGAGATCAGACACACCTGAGTGCAGCAGGTAGAGAGACACCAGCTAAAGGACAGACAGCAGCAGAGACAGACGTCCCCACACAGATCTGAAGGTTTATATTAAATCATCTGGTCTGATGGAGACGCTGCTGCAGAGCGCTGTCTGACCCGCTGGGCTGAAACCTTCCACAGGTGTGATGCTGGGCTGAGGTCAGGTGACCATAAAGGCCGCAGCATTTTATTCACATCGTTTCCGTCCTCACCAAACCGCTCAGGGAGCGCTGCTGCACCGAAGCAGCTGACGTATTTCTGTTTTATTCAGGTTTTTACTTTCATTTGTCCCCCGTCTGTATATATTTTGTATCTTTTATCTTATTTTATTATTTTCTCATATTTTTTAGATTTTTATTTGTAATTTTATTGTGTTATAATTTTATTTTATTTTTGTATTCTAAACTCAAGGTTCACTTAGCTGTTCTTGAAGCCTTCTGCCATACCGCCATGGCCTTTCCAGTGAATGAAGAAGACGTTTAGATACAGTCCAAAGCCACAATTATGTATTTATATTTATTCCATTTTATAAGCTGTCTGCAGAACCATGACAACACTGACTAACATCTGTGCTGTATTGTGGGTAACAAAGTACTTTTAAGCTCATTTCATGTAGTTCTTTGTGTTCGTGGTGATATGGTGGTCACGCAGCTCGGCGGTCTCATCGAGGCTGCAGAGGTGGAGAAGTTTCCTTCAAACTGGACTCTGCGCAGCAGCTTTGACAGTAGTGTCAGCTCAGATACCTCAGACTCAGAGGTCAGTTCAGCAGGACTTCCCCCCAAGGCTGCTGGGTCGCACCGAGCAGCGCTCCTCAGCATCATTACTTTAATTGGTAGATCTGTGACCAGGAAGTGGTGTCCTTTCATCGCGGCCTGAAACCCTGCTGAACTGATCTGGCCTGAGGAGGGAAGAGGACAGAGAGTCCAAGTGGATGGACAAATCCTCCTGAACACAGGAGGTGAAAGTCACTGAACTCCTCCACGAGACACAAACGCTGACAGAGAGAAGAAAAGTTATCGTATCAAAGAAGAAGAACTAATCAACTGTTCTCAGGACAAATCAGGAAGCTGGTGACTCTTTCAGTCCAGTTTAAAACCAGGTTTTTCTCATGTACTGTATGTAAAATATAATACATCAGAGCAAAGCAGCAAAGTGTTCTGGCATCAGATTACCAAATATAAGAAAACTGTGGTGACGGTGCATTTTTCAGTCACAATATGACAATGCAGTTTCTGTCTTTTTTGAGCCATTTGTGAGAATGATGTGCACTTTTGAGGTGTTTTCTACAATGAATCCCATTTTTTTATCTTTTATTTCAGAGTCACTTTTGATAATGAAGATGTTGATGCATTTTTGCATCTTCTGTGATATTCTTGAGTCTTCTTTTGAAGATAATGATGCATTTCCAAGCCATTTTTTGAGAATGACGGTGCACTTTTGAGTCATTTGTGCTGTTTAAGCTTTTCCAATATCTTATAATCCAATACCAATACTGGTTGCAGCTTTGTGTCAGTACACTTCCTGTGTTCTGGCACTAAATACAGATATAGGTAACCTTTACCCAGTATTCAAAGTTCACAAGTCAATGACCTTCTTCATGCGAGAAATGATCCTTTTCACAGCGTCCACATTCACTTATTGTTACTTATAGATGCAGTGACTGAATCTGAAATTTCAGATGTCTGAGCCTCCTTGAATACAACATCAAGAGGAGTTTTTTCAGATTGCTCACACCTGCATGACACACCTGTACCTATTCAATGCTGCCATGAGAGGTTCAATGACAGATGGGAAAACATGGTGTTTATAATAAAGAGCAGTCTCTTGAACTGAACCAAAGACAGATGAACTCTGATTTGATTGATTTTAAACTGATTTTAAACTGACAAACAGAGGTGGGCGGGGCCTGGAGCTGTGGGACAGAGGTACAGGGGGTGTTGGGGGGGTTGAGTCATTCAGCCGTACACTGGCGGTCTGGACACACAGATGTCATGACACCTTAATCCAGCCATCCGTTATTGATTGTTCCATATGTGTGTGACCTTGCCGCAGGAGCTCAGCCAATCAAACAAACTGTTCCTGTGAGGGCGGGGCCAATGAGAACAACTGCAGCAGATTCACACTGAACCTGAACAGGTTTAGTTCTCTGTGATGACCTCTGATCTGACTCGGCTCTGTCGGGGTTAAAGACTTCCTCTGACATTCGACAGTCAGTGTATCCAGATTCAGTTACACCTGTTCACCTGTTCTGATGCTCACAAATTGAAACTAAACTAAAAAAACTAAAATAATGTAAAAATAGTAGTTAGTTAAAAAAATACTTATACTTATAATAAATTGTAAAAGATGTACAGCAAATATATTAAAATTGTAATAAAAAGATATATTATAATTTGCAAAGAAAAAATGACAATGAATATATGACAAATAGTAAAATAAAAAAATAAAACTTGTAAAACAAAAAAGTACAGCAAATTTAATAAAAATAATAAAATTAATTTGAAAAAATAGTAACAATATAATAGAAGAAGCAAACAAAAAGAAAGTAATAATTTATAAAAAAAATAGTACAAATCCATTTATAGGTAAAGAAATTAACATTTGTTTAAAAATGCAGTAAGTATAACAAAAATAGTAAAATAAGTGAAAAAATATTTGAGAAAAAACTTTTTTTTTAATCATTTCTGAATTCATATTTTCATTTTCTCACACCATCGGGTCTGAGCAGCTCCTCTTCCATTTATTCCATTTACATGAATTGAATGTTGCATTGTGGGAAAATAGCATCCATACCCAAACTTAAAGTAATTTTAGTCTTTTTCATTCAGACATGAATTAAACTATTAACTCTAAACTTTAAAAGCGCTGCATCAAAGTCTAATGTGGAAAACGTGTAATTTTTTAATTTATTTATACATTTTTATTAATGTTTATTTTATAAATATTCTTCTCCTGTCTTGTTATCTCATTATTTTATTTATTTTTACAGTTGTGTTTCAGTTTCTTTGTAGTGTTTGTTATTGTCTTTGTAAGTGCTTATAAAAGTGTTATCAGCAGTGAAACTCCTCCTGCTCATCTATCAGCGGCCTGTTGTCTCTGCAGTGACGAACCTCAGCTCTGACCTTGGTGAATCTGGCCTGTTTAGGCTAACGGCGACAAAATGTCACCGGCCGGCTCTGAGCTCACTCATGAAGAAAATGTGCACATGGCAACATGGGCGGGGGATATGACAATACACGCATGTCAGTCACCTTGAAACATTCAAACACCAGAGGAGTTTTTACACCAACACCATTCCACTGCACTGATGCATCATGGGAGGCGTAGGAGACGTCTGAGGAGTTTTTGTTGTTGGTGGCACAGTGACGAGCTTTGTGTGAGAGAAGAAGAAGAGTGCAGTAATGTGTGCCCCCCCCCTCCCCTCAGTGACAGATGTTATCGGTGGAGGAATAAAGCTGTTGAGGTGAAAGAGGCTGACAGACAGGTTGGGGGGGGGGGTTATGGTTTAATGCACATGAGCTAAAAGAGGCAGGACGGGGGTGTGGGGGGGGTCTGTAACAAATCTATAGCTGTATAGACAAATATGCAACAAGTCAAAGTCCTCAGCCTGCAACATGATTTCCTGTTCTACTACGACTACTTTCTAATGTTTTTATTCGTCCAACGTCTGTATTTATCCATCTGTTGTCTTATTTCTGCTTTATAAATAAAGTTACTTATTTATAATTTGTGTCGAGAAAACAAAAAAATAAAAAAATCTCTGGAGTCAAGAAAATGAAAGAATCTGGAAACCACAAAAAAATGTTGAAACTAGAAAAAAACAAATCTTCTAGAGGCGACAAAACAAGAAAATCATGAAACCACTAGAGTAAAAAAAATTGAACAATGAAGAAAATAAAAAATTTGGAAACTGAAAATCAGAATCAGAAATACTTTTCTGACAAAGTATTTCTGATGCTGATTTTGACAGGTCATGTGACTATGATGTCACTCTGCGGTGGCTTGCGACGACAGACGGTGGTGTTCTTGTTGTCTCTATGTGTGTCACTAGAGTTTTATTTTGGCGGTGGGGGGGGGTGTAGTATACTAGCCAGACTTCCTGTTGTTAATATAATGTGTCTCTGCCTGCTGCAGCTTTATCTGCTGCACCTCCCTGAACAAAGGGCCCCTTTCTCCCAGAGCGGGGCCCCGGCTCCTCCTACGCTGTCCAACCAGAGGTGTTTGGTGAAGTAAATCTGCCTAAATCCTGGAGGGGGTGAGAAGGTGAATAAAGATAATCTGCTTTTCTTAACAATAAAACAGCTCTGGGACGGGAGGGAGGAGAAAAATTAGGAATTCATATCACATGGTGCATTTTAAACTTGATTCCTGACCTGTTAAGAAGCAGCTGAGCTCCGACACAAAGCTGCCCGACTGACTGAGGTACAGTACAGCAGCAGCAGCAGTGAGGGGCTCTGGGGTGCCAGGGGCCACAAGGGGCCCCCTACAGGAAGAGCATAAAACAACACTGGGGTTTAGACAGGTTTGACACCTGCAAAGTGAGGACACTTTGATTTGTTGGGACACTAAAAAGTGATTTTAAGGAATCACTTAAAGCCTCGAATAGGACTTAAGGGATTATTTCTAATTTACTCCTAAATATAATTATTAGGGAACAACTGAAGGAACGTTTTTCATTCAATGCATCTCTCGTCTTGACTGAAGGAACCTGAAGTGATATTTCTTCCAACAAAAGACCTTAAGGAACCCCTTGAATGACTTATGGGTTTATTTCAAATTTCTAATTCAATGCTAATGAAAATTTGAGGGAATGACTGAGGGAAAATATTTCCTCAAGATTTTCAATACATCTTTCTGGGGTCTAATATATATATATATATATATATATATATATATATATATGGCACAAACACCTGCACCATACATCCTCCTTTCTTTTATTAACCTCACTCTTTTTCTTTCCACTTCACCTCCTCCTCCTCCTTCTGTGCTTCTCTCACTTTTTTCTGTCCTTTTTTCTCTCTCCATCTTTTTTCTCGAGCTCTTTTCATCTGGGATGCCGCCGGGGCCGCTCGGCGGCAGTGAGAGGGTCTGAATTGTGATTACGAACGAGGAGAGAGGAGCTTTTCTTTGTTCTGCCCTCAGGGAGGTGTTTACTGGGAGGGGGGGGGGTGAAACATGGCAGAGCAGATATGAAAGACATTCAGGTCAGTGAGAATGAGAGCGACAGAGTACAGTGATTTCATCAGAGGACACTCTGAGAGTGTTTGTATTTGTACGTTATGGGGACATAAAACCGGTTTCTTAGCCACGTTACGGGGCCACCCCCCTCAATTTGGGGACAAACAGCAGGTGCTCACAAGGTAAACTATAAAATGTTATGGTTAGGTCTTCTTTTGGTTTTAATTATGTGTCGAGTAAGTCTTTGTGGAATGAAGGGAAGTCAATGCAGTGTCCTCGTAAATTACAAAAAAAATGTATTTTTTATGTTACACCAGACTTCACTCATTTTTTAACAGAAACATCATCGTCCATTAACACACAGAAACAAGTTAATATAATCTGCCAAAGAGCTTTTCATCAATGCTGCGTTAACATTTCAATACTGAGTGGAAACACAACGATCATCTCTATATTCTGGTGTAAAATGTGAACCGTCAACAACCTTTTTCTCAAACTCAAAGAAGCCGATAAAGTTCAGACTTAAAGATCAACCAGACGAGTGTGACGACTGATCAGAACAAAAATGATGAAACCATACTGATATCAACTTTATAATCAAGAAATATCAATGTTTTCATAAGGAAAACTATAGGTCGTATTCAGTGCCAATGAAGCAAAATCCCCAAAACTGACTCTGAACTGCAGAGAGTCATGGTGACATTATTATCATTATATAAAGTTTTTTAATCTAAATTTGTCCAAAACCTGCACAAGGTATAAGAGTGTAAGACAGAAACAAAATAAATCAACAGAGCTGCTGATATGTTATAATAATAAAAATAAATAAATAAATGGCAACTATTGTGTGGAGGTAAAAGGAGGAAAAGAAGATGAACCGGCCCTCCATCTTTTCTTTATCACTGCCACGTAAACCAGACGCCAACAAACGTGATGTCAGAGTGACGTAAAAGTGGCCTGAATACTTCACAGCCACAAATCAGATACACGTCTTATGTATCACTGCATACTGTCACTGTCCAGTAAAAACTACTTAAGTCTGCGGCGTCCTGGTGGCTTGAACTATTTACCTTCTTTAACAGTGACCACGTCGTCCAATATCTGCAGTTTGAATCCATACAGGGACCTTTTACAAATGCTTTTTTCTGCATCGTAGCCTCATAAATTCCTTTGAAAACACATTGAATTATGTCATATATGTATCATCATGGCGTGTTCTGGTGTCCGAGAGAGTCTGGCTGGGGACCTTTGCTGCTTGTCATCACCCTCTTTCTGCGAGACCCCGACCATGTAACTCAACGGCCTTGTTTCGAGTCTGTCTGGGCTGCTTGACAAATGCTATTTTCTGCATCATAGGAATTCTTTTAAAAACACACGGAATTATCAAATAATCATATGTATGTATCATCACGGAGTGTCCTGGTGGCCTAAAGGTTTAGGACCCTGGCCATGCAGTCCAAATGTCCCCAGTTTGAGTCCAGCCTGGGACATTTATAGCATCCAGTACAGTATAGAGAAGGGGTTTCTCTCTCCCTGTGTTTCCTGTCTCTCGATACTGTACTGTCATACCATCATTAAAGCTAAAAATGCCAGTGAAATTTTCAAAGGCACGTATTTCTGGGCGTCCTGCCGGCAGAGAGGGTTAGGACCCTGACCATGTAGCTCTACGGCCCCAGTTTCAGTCTGGCTTTGGATCCTTGTTGCATTTCATTCCAAACAAATACTCATAAAAGCCTTCAAAAACACACTGAATTATATATCAAATAGTATTGTCACGGGGCGGCCTGGTGGCCTAGATTATTTTAACCTCTTTAACAGTGACCAAGTCGCAACAAGTCCCCCCACCCTGTTTCCCGTTTCTTTACACTGTCATACTTTCAAATAAAGGCAGAAATAGCACAGAAATCCTTTTTAAATCCTTAACAAAAAAATGCATCTCTGGCCGTCCCGGCTGTAGAGAGGTTTAAGACCCTGAACATGTAGTCCAAAAATCCTCGGTTTGAGTCTGGCCAAGGCCCTGTGTTACATGTCATCAAACCTTCTTTCTATACTTTCGTATTATCAAATAAATCCACAAATGGCATAAAAATATCTTAAAAACAACAAAAGAACCTATGTACCTCCAGGCGTCCTGGTGGCCTAAAGGTTCAGGACCCATGTAGTCATTCCCACTTTTTCTCATTTCCTGTCTGCATAATATTTAACAAAGGCAAAATATATTTGGACCAAAAGGGAACTCTTGGGTCAATATATATCTAAAACACACTCATCTCCAAGCTTTAATATAAATGACATTAATTCCAAACGCTCTTTTCTGCATGTTAGACTCATAAAACCTGTTCTGCATGTTTCCTCAGCTGAAAAGTTGTCGGCAGACAGAGATGACGCTGAAATGTCAGATTGGGAGCGACTTTGTGCGAGCAGGTTGTAAACATGGAGACAGTAAACAGCAGCGAGCGCCGGCCTCTGAGTGGACAGTGACACGGCTGTGAGACATGTGGCATGAATGGTACAGCAGGCGTCCTGACACGGCTGCAGGGAAACTGCTGCTGGACGCAACAAACGTCTCTGCTGCGTGTTGGAAGAGACGTTAACGTTTCTGTGAAGGAATCTCAATCTTTCTGGCCTCTAATATCTGATCCAACGTGACATTAACCTCGAAACCGAACCTGAAAATAAACTGTTTCCTCTAATTCACCAAATTCACAGAGACACAAACATGGTTAAACATTTTCAGCTGCTGATTTTAAAACGGTTTAAATCGTGAAGCTTTGTGTCGAGTTCATCAGGATTATGAGAGGATAAATAATGTAACATCTTTTTCCTCTTATGTTTCTTTAAATCTGACAAAAATGTTCATTTTAATTATACAGAACACAATCACAGACTTGTTTGTCTGCACAACATACGACCCCATCTATCATTTCAGTGTAGATTCAGATAAGGGAGGAACCTCGGGCAGAGAAACCACCACACACAAACTCATTCAAGTCAAATGTTTTAGACACATTTCCCCAAAATTCAACCTGACAGATTTGGAGTCTGAAAACTTTGAATAAACTTCTGAGGGTCTGAGTTTGTAAAGACGGAGACACGGCCGTACCAAGGGAACAATAAGATCCGAACATCGCCACCAAATTTCATCCAGTAAACGGATCATTTAAAAAAACCAACCCGGTCATAAAACAGCTGCAGCCTCACAGCTGGATGTGACGGACAGACACCCAGAGATGGAGGAGGCTGTTCAGTCTGCAGAGATCCTGTTACACCAGGCCCTAATCTGCCCCCACGCCTCCTCCCTCCTCACCCCGTCAACAACCCCCCGGGGACCCCTGAGAGGAGGAGACGGAGCCGAAGGAAGAAAAACCACGACGACGGGAGGAAACGTCGTCACAAAACTTCACGACGGAGGAATCAAAAAGATTTTAAATAATTTAAGAGAAAACATTTAAATACAGTTTAACTTTAATTTCAGTGTTTTTAACATTTTAACTGGCAGGAATGTTTGTAGGGCAAATATTATTTTTTGTCATAATTAAAACTACCAGCCTGCTGAAATTAGACGTAAAATGAACCTTTAACACAGCATTCAGTTCAGCGGGAGCGTCTTCCTCCTGCTTTCAGTGCTGATGCCGCCTCTTTTGTTCGCATTTAAATGACGGATTGTGCCTTTAAATCAGCATGAAAGCTGAGTGTTAATGAGGCCTTAAAACTTATTTTTAGTGTCAGCCAGGAGCTTTTATTGTTGCTCACTGAACTTAAGAATTAAATGTGAGTCTGTGAGTTTGCAGCTGTGTGTTCAAACAGCTGATGATAATAAATTGAACAAGTGAAATAATAGTGGTTTCATTATTAATGCAGCAGAGGGGACAAAGAGCAAAAAACAAGAGTTTTTTAAAGGGAGTTTGCAGCGAGGAAAAAGTGTGAAGTGAAGTAGATTTAATGCGACAATAAAAAATTTAAATCCGAATTAAAATGAAAATAAATCAGCAGATTTCTGTTTCTAAAAAGAGGATGTTAGCTGAGCTCCTCTTCCTCCGTGGAAACGAACACACAACAACCATGAAAAGGAAAGAGACAGAAAACATATTTTACACAAATTAAACTAAATCTGAATTTCTGAACGATTTGACTTTGATGTGTCACCTTGAAAACAAAATAAAAAGAAACTAAATAAAAGAGTTTTCTGTCAGCTGAGTCCGATTTTTAACAAATGCGGTGTCCTGTGCAGAGCGGAGCAGTTTGATTTGGTCTGTTAAAGGCCGGTGCTCCTCGCTGCACGCGCTCCTCGGTGACTGTTTCTGTGAGTCAACGCACGAGCGTCCGGGACAAAAAGTGACAAAACGCCACAAAGTGCTAAAAGCTCCGGGAGCCGTTACAGACCCTTTAATCTCCAAGTGAAAGATCTGTCTGTCTGAGAGACAGCAGCGCGCGGATCCACAGGTCTTCACGCGCGCTGCAG